>NC_079560.1:1800000-1925000 GCF_015846415.1 Triplophysa dalaica
CATTTGTTTCAAATTTACCCATGTTATCAACTCCTCGAGGTATTATAACATCTGCATATTTCTTGGTCTGAGAAGAAAGATTTCAGATGTCAAGAATCCATCACAGTCACAGTTAAAATTTTTGTTTTTGTGTGTGTATTCAAATGTTTTCTCACCGGAAGGCAGAATTCTTCGAAGGCGGGTTTTACAAAGGTTGTGTATTGCGAAAGAATCTGTTCGAGATCTCGGCCTCTTTGCATGTCCCGCAGAACTAAAGACAAAACATACGCATGTCACACACACAAGCTAACACACATAAGACCTAAACAAATCAGAAAATGTTTTATTCCTTAACTCTTTCACCGCCATTGACGAGTTATCTTGTCATTAAAAAAAAAACGGTTCCCCGCCAAAGACGAGTTTTTACCGCAATCAGTGTTTGTACTGCTGTACAGCAGGTGGCGCCATTACACACCTTTGGGGAAAAGTACAGAATCCCAGAATCTAGAACGTATATGTTTTATCAGTTTTTAATGATTGTTTTGATCGTAATCTAGGCGGAATCTTTGACAAAAATCTTTAATTATCTCAGCTGTTTAATCAAATTATGCATTTTTGAAGAAACCTACCCACATCAACGGAGTGATAAAAAAAAAAAAAATGAAGATAGAAGAATACGGTTTCTTTTGTTTGAAAGCTGAGACTCTTCTTTCATTTGACATATTGTTTGTCCATATATTGTTCACAGAAAATGTACTGTGAGCCATTAAAATTGGGTGAAAATGTTAAAAACGCTGGCATAGGCTCTTTTTTTAAAGAGGTTGGCGGTGAATGAGTTAAAGTCCGAGTGAACCGGAAGTTGCGGTCGTTTTTACTTCTGTATTTTGACGCATTTCCGAGTGAAACGGAATTTAGATGGAGAAAAAATGGTGGGCGTGGCATTTGTCTTTCTCTGCTATTTGATTGGATGTATACAAACAGCCGTTGAAATTTAACTTACAGACGGTTAAAGGGGAGGAGTTAACGGTGCTCCGCCCAAGCCGTCTAACATACGTCATCTCAAACGGATTGTCATTACAGGACAGCATTTTTAGATTTTAACGAAAGATTATGAGGGCGCACGGTTTTTAAAAAGAGAATGAGCCACAATGGTACAATTTTTTGTTCTTTTTATTTCACTGGGACTTTAAGGCCGGTTTCACAGTCTGTGAAACCGTGCCTAAAAATGCTTAAAGTGAAACCACATCTAAAACACATGATAAAATATAAACCGTGTCCATGTGATAACTAGGCCTAAATAACTTAACAGCAACTAAACATTTTAAGTAATATGAAAATAAATGCATTTTTATATGATCGAAATATTTATAAAGGAATGAGTGCCTTTATTGTGTATTTTGATGATAAAATAAAGGTTCACCTCTGCGAGACAGACGCACATCCGAATCCGTGTCAACGAACAGCTTCATGTGAAACATATCTCTGACCTCCTGCGTGTAAAACACCAGAATTCCCTCAAACAGCACCACATCAGCGGGGTACACGCGAATCTTCTCCTCCAGCCTACACACATGATTGACAGTCATCAATTCTGCCATCACACAAACACACATACACACCACACCTCTATCAAAGATCAGCCACACGTGACCGACAGAGATAGAATGTCAACATGCGTGTCACCGGTGTACGTGAGGAAAGTTTGTAATTGCCTGGAATGTGTGACAAAGTCATAAGTAGGAACCTCCACCACTTTCCCTTCTACGATGTCCTTCAGAGTCCGACACATGAACTCTGTATCAAACGCATCTGACAGAAAGAACATAAGAAATTATTGTATGGACACAAAACCACAGACGTTTCACAAAATATCGTGTTGCTTGTTATATGATATTTGAGTATTCTCCTTTTACCTGGATGGTCAAAGTTGTACTGGCCCTTTAAAGCTTTGGCCTTCTGTTCTGGAGTGAGGACCCGGTAGAAACTGTCCTGACTGACGATGGCGACCTTACGCTGACAGTGGTCCACCTTGTTCTGACCCAGCATCTCCATGATTTTGGCGCACACTGTGGACTGGAGTAGAAAACAACATTTATTGTCACATGACCGACTTGGACTGGTTGTCTAATGTCCATCTGTAATTGCATCACTGCGAATACCATCACTGATAACATTACAAGTGGACGCCGGCTGTTTTTAGATAAGACCCTGCGAAAGAAAAACAATACAAACCAAACTTTTTGGGATTTTTTTATTATTTTATTTGACCAAAACCAAGGTTTGCATCATAATACTGACTATACCCACAAACTCAACATTTCCCTTATTTTTAGATGTTAAGGAATCCATGATTCGATCAACATATGACACAAAGTACGCGGATCGGTCTGCGCAGCTCAAGTCGAACACGCCTACTGTCATTGACCCAGCTGCAGTACAACATGTTTATGAATGAATACACAGGGATGCGCATAAGTGGTGCGCAGATGCGCGACTAAATTAAAACGCGCTCTTTCAGTAAGTTTACCGCTCACATGCGTGCTGACATGTTTGAACCTGTTGATGCACAAACACTGTTTTAGACCGACTGAATGTTACACTGGATAAAACCTCCGATTGAACAGAATGCTACTAAAACTACTGATATCTCGTTTGTTCCCGGTGTTAAATGGGACCAGGGTGTAAAGTATGAAAAACGGAGTAGGACCCCCGCCTTTTTCGTTACTAAGCACGCGGCACGCGCATCCTCTTTGAAGGTCTGGTTCTGCGCTCCCCTGCACGTCAATCAAAACACCGCTTCTCTATACTTTCCAAAAGGACAATGTGTTTAAATTTGATCCATGCACGCATCTTGTGTTTCTCTATATGCTATACTCGATCCTAGCAACGCAAGTCTTCCATGTGCGCTCGCAAGTGCACTTCACAGCAACCTGCCAAAAAACCACAAAAGGTCGCCGTTTGACACTTGGTGGCAGATTTACTAACGTGTTTACGAAGAAATACATATTTTAAGTGTATTTTAAAATAATACAAATATAGTATTATCCCATTTTATTAAGCAGTTTACTGTTCATTTAAAAGTAACTACTTTATATTTTTAGTTGGTAAATATAATTTGTCACACTATGTGCAATGTGAGCACCAAACCGATACTCCAGGTGCTCTTGAGAACAAGCTAGAAAACCGTACGTCATTTGCACCCCTGTGCATATACTTGCTCTTCTTTAGTAGAAAACATATATCGCACCTTTCCACTTGCGGTTCCTCCGCTGACCCCGATCAAAAACGGACGGTGTCGCGGCCGCTCGGTGTCGCACAACAGGCCAGCTGGATTCATCCTCGCGCTGTCACAATAACGAAGTTGATTTAAATATTCGATCCGGCCGCGTGCAAGAAGTCGTTTCAAATGAGATTAGTCATCGGTTGTAGGATGTCCGGGCGGTGTTTGGTAGATTACCGCCTGGTTTGCGTTACCCATCAGCCATGACTGTTTGCATCCTTGACACTTGAAATAAAATAATACTGGTTAGCAGTTACTGTTCGATGGGACGTGTGGTGTTTTCCTCCAGGGGCGCATGTGGCCCAGAATGCGGAAGTCCCGTTGAGCCACAGTCAAATGTCAGGGCTTGTAATGCGTTATTCGACATATTTGTAAACTAGAAAAGTATAATCGTGTAAATGTATGTTAAAATGGTTTTAGAATAATGCAAATCTGCTGCATAATTCATTATCAAGTTATTTTAAAAGCGCTTATTAAAAACGGCCATGATTGGTCTACCCTCAACAGCGCTTAGAAAAGTACGACATACCACGTGATAGCCCTGTCTGCGCCGCGCTGTGTAAGCGTTCTAAAAATAATACTTATGACACTAATGAAACTTTCATATCTTGTAAATTTGTATCAAAGCTCTCTGAAATAAAATAAAAGTCGTTTTTTTAGACTAACCGCAATGCACCTCCCATTTTTAGGCGGGTTTATTGGTCAGCGCCATTCTACCCGCTTTTTCTTTGGGTTCTGGGTGTGAAAGCGTCACACACACGTGTCAGATGACTCCGCAAAAAAATGTCAAAAGTGATAAATAATTGTTGCGAAATCTTCTTGATTTCTGGTGTTGATATCAAGTGGGTCGAAGCGAAGGGCGCTTCCATTTAAACTATTTAAGAACATAATGTTGAATGTTACTGGTAATGACCACAAGGTGGAGCCAAATACCCGAACAAGTGACGTCTCCAATGTAACCATTCTTCCAGTGTCGTTCAAAATCTTTATGTGTAATACAATTTAAGATTTTTTTAAGATATATCTCAGTGATTTTCTGACAATACAATGGAAGTGAAAGGGGTTCAGTGTTGCTTACTTCCAAATATCTTCTTTTGTGTTCTGCAGAAGAAAGAACACCATACAAGTTTGCTATAGCACGAGGGTCAATAAAGTTTGAAAAATAATTATGGGTAAACTATATCTTAAGCTTTTTGTTTATTTGGTTTCTTTAAAAAACAATAAGCAAATGACGCACGTAATAACTCTTAATGAATAAAAAGCTTGAATTAAAAAGTCTATAAATGTTCAGTGATTTCAGACTGCTCATGTTTTGTCTGAGCCGTCACTCAGATGTTTTGGCTTCTGTTCATCTGGACTGTTTGCGGCTTCTTTTATTGATTCCTCAGTGACAATCTCTAGAGCTTCGTCCCCCTGAACTCTTTTCACGGTTTCCCCTTTAGCTGCCAGGATTTCTTCTATGTTTCTATAGAAACACAGAATACACAACAGTAAGACACAATTTTTATCATAATTGTTTATAGAAACAGACAAATACAGCATATCAGTATCATGAAATAGTATTTTACTTTCCTAAGAATCGTGATGAAGAAATGATGAGAGTTTGAGGTAAACGAGTGTAAGATCAAAAAAGATTTTTTTGACAGCTCTGGAGTTGCTTTTATATACTATAAACTGATATATAAAAGAATAAATACACACCTTTTACCCTCCAAGTCAGAAAACCACTTCAGATTATCAGCAATGACATGATGGTTGTTACATCCTGGACACGTTACTATGACAACACCCTTGTGATAGGCCACCTTCGATATTTTCTTCATTGAGCGAGTGGAGCACACCTATAATCACAAGTATGTTGTGATGCTGAGAAGATTAACGATGATAAAACACTGTTTTTAAAACAGTCGCCCGTTTAAGAAGCGTGCGGTCATGATCTTACTTTGCATGTGTACACCAGGTGATAGTGTGTTGACTGCACCTGTCCAATGGCTTCAGTCCTACAGACAGAAGTTGTGATGCTCCTGTGGAAACCGAGCCTGCCTTCATTCCTAAATACATCAGACTCCAGCGATGAATGAGCAGGGAAAAGTAATGTCGTTCTCTTAACCTGCATGTGTTTACCTCCAGCAGTACATGATGTTTTGTGTAAAGAAAGACTTCGCCCTACGCAAGATCGGTGTATTCTAGGTCTTAATAAAAATAAACACAATCGAAAGCTCATTTTCAAAAGGTTACGTATATAACTATTATTCTGAATGAAATATTACATTTACAGACGATAAACGGACATATCTTGTCCACTAGATTCGAGCGCACGCATGCGAGTAAGTGTTTGTCGATTGTTGATGACGTCATCCTCAGCGGAGCCCCTCCCAACATGTCTGCCCTTTTCAAGTGGATTACATCATTTTGAAAGTTTTTTACCCTAATTGTCGACAATTTAAGGCTAGGTGAGCTGTTTTTGTACAGGTGGATTGTTTGAAAAGTATTTGCATCACTATGATGAGTGAGACAAGGGTGTAATTCTAGTCAGTCAGAGTCGTGCATCACATTCAAGATCAGTTAATTACGTACATTTAAAAGGTTGCTCATAGCGGCATGATAATAGCTTTCAGTCACGTCACGGACTGGTCTGGCCACGACTCACCAGCTCTTATAATATTTGTAAAACCGTGCATCTTTAAACACGTGACTCGAATAAGTGTCCAGAATGTTCACGAATGAGGGCGAAGTTGTCCAAAATAATAAAAACGCGCGGAAGAAAGTGTCAGTTTCACTCACTGTAAACAAATTATTATCCTCATTTTTATCAAGAGCGGAAATACGGAATTCAGCATTTAGTTGTTTGTTTTGTGCGTATAAACGACCTTCATGTCACAAGGATAGTCTGCAACCGCCCGCTCCACCCTGCGTCAAAGTCAAGCACGCTCGTGCTGTATCAGCGCAGTGCTCGTCACCGCGCCTCATTACGAGTCCTACTACGACAAAGATTCACCTTAGACGATTTTATATTAATATTCGATCAACTGGGAGGATTCAGATCCAAGTATCGATGTATTACTACAAGTCATGAATATTAACTCATATCGCCCGGGTCGAACGTCTTCGTTGCGTCATGAATATTTATGAACACGCGCCTTCGCCATAGTATGATTCGTTGCTCGGGCGGTCTGTCCGTTTTCCTGACGCGTGTTCCTAGGCGTGTCTAATGCGCGTTCCTCAACTCTTTTCGCGTATCGCAGGAGAAGAGGCACCGCCGCTGTGGACCGTGGACCGGAGGAAAGAAATGTGTCAGTTATGCGCCACACAAGCCAAAGATCGATACAGTAACAGAGCCGGTGAGTTGCGCCTGGTGCGTTTGCGTCGGCCGCGGGTTTATCAAGACTTTCACGTGTGTTCATGATGTTCTTACCGACGGAATAGTTTTTTTTAATACAAGACGAGGCTTAATTTTCCACCCACGGAAAACCATTAGACTGCGGGCCCGAGTGTGTGTGGGAATGCGAGTTAGTTGATCACATTAACCTTCTGTGTTTTTAAAAAGTGCACTTCAGTTTAGTGAAACACGAGAAGCGACACATGAGGACATCTCAAGTCGTCTTGACTGGTGCAGAAAGACGAGAGGGGTCATTTATCAGACAATTATGGGGGTTTGTTTGGGTTTAGAAAATGTTTGTCATATGTGAGTGACCCGGACAACAAAACCAGTCTTATGGGTCAATTTGGTCGAAATTGACATTTTTACATCATCTGAAAGCTGAATAATTAAGCTTTCTATTGATGTGTGAGTTTTTAAGGAGAGGAGAATATGTGGCGGAGATACAGACGTTTATAACTCTGGAATCTGAGGATGCTAAAAAATCTAAACATTGAGAAAAAAGCCTTTAAAGTTGTCCATCAGGGGTGCTGTAGGATGCCATCCACTCACAAAAGTAACGTTTTTAAGTATTTAGGGTAGGAAATTTACTAAATATCTTTATGGAATATGATCTTAACTTAATATGCTAATGATTTTCGGCATAAAAGAGAAATTGGTGATTTTCACCCATACAATATATTTTTGGCTTTTACTCAAAAAGTTACCATTCTACTTAAGACTGGTTTTGTGATCCAGGGTCACATATGAAAACTGTGATTACTTGTGTAGTGATGCAGACATCTGTGTGTGTGTGTGTCCGTCCCCTGATCTGTAATACAGTAATAGCTGTTTCTGTAAATGTGTGTATAGGTGTACCCCCCACGTGAGAAGTAAACCCTGAGATCCACCCGCATTGTGATGGAAATCGATTATAAGGCAACTATAGGACGCCAGGTAGAAAATGCAAGAAAGGTTTCTGTGAGTTGTGTGTATGGGATAGAAAACACCATTAGGTCATAATAGAAACAATCAAAGTCAAGTCCAGTCCCGACAATATCTCAAGCATCACACTAACCTTGTAGTCTAATCTAGTCTAGGAGTAATCTAGAAGTATACAGAGACAAGAGATGGGTTGCGTGAAGCGGAGAAAGGCGCTGTTGTTAAATAAGTGCTGGCTTTAATGTGATGCATTAGTGTGGGCTCCGTGGAAAGCGGTTTATTGGTTTAGGCTTGCGAAAAGACTGCACACCAAGATTATTTTGTTCATTGTAAGAATCAGTTAAGATGTAAGAGACGGTCATGCACAGACGTGTCTGCCTCCTGCGGGTGTGGAGTGGGGAATGTCTGGGGTGACGGGATCTGATTATTTGTGTACTAATTGTCAAGTCAGTTGTTAGTTGAAGTTTGAGACGGGCGTTTACTTCAGATGAGAGTAAAAATGCTACCTCAAGGCAAGAGATGTGTGTTTTAACAAGCATAGGCCGGATTTTTTGCTCCACGTGTGTAAGATGCCTTTGTTAGCTGAAGCATGCGGCGCATGTTTGATTTAACCACACCTACCCATAATTCCCTGTGTTGTGCGGTACGTACTTCCCAAGGCCTATGGGGCACCCGCGACCTCGTAAACTGACCAGCTGCAGAAGAGATCATGTTGTTTTTGTCTGGTCTGTGGGTGAGCTGTCTGATGCTAGCATACTGTAGTGTTATAAACGATTTCTGCTATTTACTTTTTCAGTAAAATACATTTATTTTCTATCCAAGTATATAAATGCAATGCATGCATATCATGTGGTATAAACGAGCATATTGCACAGAATACTGAATTCCTGTGAGGATTTTTTAAGCATACTTTTTTTAAATAGTAGGTATTTTGTCTAATGTGTACTGTATAGTAAAGTAGTATTGCATTCTGAACATTATGTGCCTCTGAACATACAGTATAATGTCATCAATTAAGAGCAATTTCTAACCGCTGAGATAACACATTTTCTCTCATCATCTATAATTTTACACGCCACACTCACGTTAATTTGCCTTGAGTGCTTTGACTCAAACTTTATAGCACTTTACATTTGACTAGGCAAACATGTGAAGTTGTTTGAGTTTTTAATGATAGGACAGAGTTTGTGAAGTTTTGACTGTGTGTGTGTGTGGATTTGGTTTTTATATGCACACCATCTCAGGGGACCCGTGTCACTGCGGGACCTAAATTGAGGTCTCCACGGGCACAAAAGCTTATAAAATGTACAGAACTTGCATTCTTGAAAATCTAAAAATGCAAAAGGTTTTATATAATGTTTATGTTTAAGGGTTGATTTTATTGGGATAAAATCAACAGTTTGTACAGCATACAACTCATTACGCCTATGGACTGTCCCCACGGAGATAATAAAACATAAATGTGTGTGTTTTCATTTGGGCATGTCCATGGTTATAATTTGTCCTTGGGGGATATGAAACAAAGAGTAAGTTAGACAACAGACCCATTCTGTGTGTGGTAGCAAGAACCATGCTTACTATTTAACTTTAAATGCAGAATTATGTTGTACATGAACTTTATAAGATCATACACAGGATTTTTTTATTATAAAAAATAACTTAAGTGTTCTCTGCTGTAGTTGTCATGCGAGCTTACATTGCTGTCTGTTATTAGGACGTAATGTTCATCTCAGAGGAATACAATATCTCTCTTTGTTGTTACATGTTCCAGCTTTCCTGCGGATTGTTTTTTTTCTTTCTTTTTTGCGGAGTCAAAGGAGCCTCCTGTACGAGAGCGTAGGCAATGTCCAAATGTAAATTAACTTCTATTATGCGGAAAATAATTGAGATTTGTAATCTACTTTGACCCTTTTATATGTTAACCTTGCCTTGTGAGAGTTTGGAGTTTTAATAAAGACGTCTGAGGAAAAAGTCAAATGTAATTACGGTCGAAGAAAGAGGCGCACTGTTAACTGGAAAGCCGTGCGTGTGTCGTGGGTTGCGTTGCCAAAGGTTACTGTGATGGAAAAGGTGTTTCATTGATGGCCGCCGCTGGTCCAGACTAGATGAGAAGACACTATCAGACAAACGATCTCAACAGGCTCTGTGTGAAAACAAACCAGAGCCGTCCGTCCGCCCAACCATCCACACACACTTACTGCGTCTCCTGTTTACTTTCTAAAGGAAATGCAGTAATGGATTGTTTAGAAGCTTGCTTTTAAAATGCTTGAGGTTTACAAGAGTGTTTCCAGCTCTGAGAAAGGAAAATGTGAATGTGTGTGTTTGATGCGTACAAAGGTTTATGTTTGTTAATTGTTAATAGACTCTTAGCTGAAACCAGAGAGCTTCAGACATTCAGACTCAACTTTTAGTTTTTTTCAAGTTCACTCAGTATAATATTCTGCCATTCATTCATCCTCTTAATTTAAGTGTACGAATGTTTTTTACTGTTGACTGGGAGATTGTCTAGATCGTAAAGGGACAAACATAAAAGTCATCCATACGACTCCAGATAATCACACCCAAGTGACCTGTTTGCTATATTCCGGTCGTCTTCTGGGATTTTAGAGCTTCACAAATCCACTTTCAATTTGCTTTAGTGTATTGAAAAACAACCCAGACAGAATCATACTGTTTTGAACCAAGTGAGCGAATAACTTAATTTGTTTACGATGTATAAACCGTTTTTCAAGCTGTGAATAACACTTGTCCAGAAGTACTATTTCAGTTTTAAGACAACACAAATATTAGAGCAAAATACACCCAATAAAAGATCTCAAACTGAATCACAATGTCAAACGAACATCCTTAAGGCCTTATTCTACATGTAAAGTAAAATAAAATAAAAACTACAAATTGAAACCGGAAGTAGGGCAGCACGATCATGGGTAAAATGGTAAACCGATTATTTTCCTAAATTTTTTAACCACGATTAATAAACACGATTACTTTGCAAATTCAGAACTTTGGTTATTAATTTTACTTCAGCGTGTTTATCGGTGTTAAAATCTGCTGCCATCAAACTTCTTCAACACCATATTTTAAAGCACCCGATCAATCATGTAAACACTCCACCGCAAAAATAAAACATTTTGTGACCTTCGGAATAAAACCTTTTATATTTCCTGTAAAGTGGCAGTTTAACAGATACAAGCTTTGCGATGATTTCCTATCGGGAGTTTTGTGTTTGCTTTTAAAACATTACAACAAATACGTTCAGTTAATTGTGGGAGGCATAAATCTATTTCAAGATTAAAATGCGAGTATTCGTGGCGTCTAACAGGAAGCACGTCCCAAATACTGTTGAAAATCTCTATATTTACATATGTACACGTCGTCTATTGTCATGCATGTAAGGCTGTGTCTGTATTTTCAATGACCCATCTGAATGATGTGTGAATGGCAGAAGATTGTGTGTTGTTGTGAATGATGTGTGAACAGCCAGCTATTAAGTGTGTGTTTGTGTGTTCACTTTGCTGCTTGTATGTGTTTGATAAGGAGAGACGTTTGTGTATGTTTGAGGGTGGTGTGGAGGTAAAAGCGCTCAGTACTGGTTTTTATCTCCGTATACAAAGAGCCACAAGTATGTTTTTGGTAATCACGTTTTCAAGTTTTCTTATTTTGTGCTGTGCTCAATTTATTTGAGAAGTTAACGTTTGTTGTTCTCAGTCAGTGAGCCTCTTGTGTTGTGCACCTGCGTTATTTTCCTCCATTGTGGTTCCAGTGTCATATGTTAATGCTGTTTTCTAAATTACACGTTTTCCAGACATCAGAAATGGAATTGCATTCAAATGCTTTGAAGCAGGTCCTGAGGGATTGTACTTCAGCGAGCATGTTTCAGTAAACCCAGCCAGATGGCTCTTAAACACTTCCATCTAAATGAACCACACATTGTAATGTTCGTATATTGATTTTTTAGATCTACAGTCAATAAATCAATAAAGAATCTCTAATGCGGTGTAGTTTGCAGTGAAGTTTATTGCACTCCTGTAACTCTGGGAATTGTTTAAGTCCTGCGTGGTATTTTTACAAGGTCTCGGGATACAATTGCCGTGCTCTTTTCAGCATTTTCAACCAGGCCCCCAAATCCTAAACGGAAAATTCCCAGCCTTTCCCAGTCTAAGTATAGATGATAGCCGGAGCGACTCTAAATCTGACTCACTGATTCCAGAGGTCTCACATATACAAAGACGGAGCGTGCGTGCGATTGAATGAATGACGGAAATGACACGCCTGGGTGCCACCAAACTGCATTATGTTTCTGGTTTCTTGAGTTTATCTCTTCTAGTCTGTACTCTTTCCTGTCTCGGCCCCCATTAGCCCTTTTCTCCAGCTAATAAACCCAACAGCTTTTTCTTTATCTCTTTGTCTTTCTGTATCTCCACCCATTTTTATTGGTCTGCTGGTGCTCATCTCCTCTAATGATGGCGGTTATATAAGAGATGGCGGTGTGAGAAAGAGTTGGGTTAACCTTCTTTCCTTTATTCACCCTAATGTTGTTCCAAACACTATAGTCTTCTGTGGAACACGGTTTTTGACAAATATCCCTGTGGCACCTGACAATGATATACTACAAAGTTTCGTGTTTTACGGAAGAAGGAAAGTCAGATTTAAATGGCATGGGGTTGTGGAGTTGAGTACTTGTTCAGTTTGGGATGAACTCTTGAATTATTGATGTACGTTTTGGCTGTATAATACTTGTTTTGTTCTTTCTGTCGTAAAAGGAAGCTCTTTTAGCTCTTATCAGTTTTTTTTCAATGTCCGGGCTTATTCTGTCTTGGCTTGTTGTAGCTGAATTAGAGTAGAACTGAATTGTGGGTAAAGTGTGTGTGAAAGGCAGGTTTTCTCTCTCATGCAGTCGGGGTGAGGCAGACGCAGTGCAGATGGGATTAATTCTAAGCTCCGACCTGGCAACCCTAAATATCTCGGTATGCCAGCGTGCCGACTGCAGCCTTCGGGCAAAAAAGGGCTGAGTTTGTAAACCCAAAAGATCGGTTTGCTTTCACGGTGTGTGTGTGCGAGTACATGAATCTGTACTTTCTGCTACACAAAGTGTATCTTAAAGTCACTTTGGGATGTGGAACACTGGAGATGTTCTGCTGACTCATTTATAACTACTTCCTGTATTCATAATGAGAGCTGTGCTCACAACTACTAAAAGAGAAAACGCTAGATGACCGAAGACTGAAACAAGGGTGTAAATATGCTGACAATAAATCTTCAACTTTTATTCTCCATCCTGTTCTCACATTATTTATGGTCACTTTCTGGCCTTGTTCCACTTTGATATGTCATAACGCGTTTGATAGTGTTTGACAAATGCAAAAGCATTAAAGCAACGATCCGTCAAAAAAATCTCCCTTTAATGCCTCGCGTTGAAGAATAAACAATACATTTGATAGTAGATTTTTTTATAACTTCATTATTAAAATGGAGCACATTTTCAAGTTTGTTATGCTTAACATTATACCAGCGCTCCAATTCCCAAAATAAGACAAATAATTTTATAGTAAATAAAACCTAGTCCTGATAATGTACTGTATGTTTCACGTTCCTGGCTCGAAGTTAACTTCCAACCTTTGTTTGGTTAATATATAAAAATTTGCTTTACATTTGCATTTATATTAATATTTTATAGTATATCAATAGCTTTAAACATTGAAGTAAAGTTTGGGCCACATTACGTTCGACACCGTTTATATGGTGATGATTATTTTACTGACAATATTTGAAATTCCACCCTCCCAAATCCTGTCATTTCTGTAAAAACCCTCTCTTATTGTTTTTCAGGTGAGCTGTCATGATTCCCATCACTGAGCTGCGGTACTTTGCTGACACACAACCTGCGTACCGCATTCTGAAGCCATGGTGGGACGTGTTCACAGACTACATCTCCATCGTCATGTTGATGATCGCCGTGTTCGGCGGCACGCTGCAGGTCTCGCAGGACAAGATGATTTGCCTCCCGTGCAAATGGGTCGTGAACGACACCTGCGACCAGAACAACGTCAGCGTGTCTCTAAACTCTGAACCCAAAGGCATCAAGTATGACCTCGACCGGCACCAGTACAACTACGTGGACGCCGTGTGTTACGAGAACGTGCTCCACTGGTTCGCCAAGTACTTCCCGTATTTGGTGTTGCTGCACACGCTGATTTTTCTGGCGTGCAGTAACTTTTGGTTCAAGTTTCCGCGGACCAGCTCGAAGCTGGAGCACTTCGTGTCCATTCTGCTGAAGTGCTTCGACTCTCCGTGGACGACACGGGCGCTGTCCGAAACCGTGGTGGAGGAGAGCGACACGAAGCCGGCCGGAAAGATGAACGGGTCCATGGATAAGAAGGCCTCCAGCGTGAGCGACCAGGATGTGGAAGCGAGCGTTCCCATGCTGCAGAGGACCAAGTCTCGGATCGAGCAGGGGATCGTGGACCGATCGGAAACGGGCGTCTTGGACAAGAAGGAAGGCGAGCAGGCCAAGGCTTTGTTCGAAAAGGTGCGTGCACACATAGAGAATACCTTGCAAGGACGCTCGGAAAGTTCCAAATGTAAAGACTCATGTTTGTCCCTTTGCAGGTGAAAAAGTTTCGTATCCATGTAGAAGAGGGCGACATCGTCCACAGCCTTTACATTCGTCAGGTGATCATCAAAGTCTTCCAGTTCATCATCATCATCTGCTACACCATCTATTATGTTCACAAGATTCAGTTCAAAGTCGAGTGTAAGGTAAACATCCAGAAGCTGACGGGTTACAGAATGTACCGCTGCGCCCATCCGCTGGCCACGCTCTTCAAGATCCTGGCCTCTTTCTACATCAGTCTGGTGGTGGTGTACGGCCTCATATGCATGTACACGCTCTACTGGATCGTCAGCCGCTCGCTGAAACGTTACTCCTTCGAGTCCATCCGCGAGGAGAGCAGATACAGCGACATTCCTGACGTGAAGAACGACTTCGCCTTCATGCTGCACATGATCGACCAGTACGACCCGCTGTACTCCAAGAGGTTCGCCGTGTTCCTGTCGGAGGTCAGCGAGAACAAACTGAGACAGCTGAACCTGAACAACGAGTGGACGCTGGAGAAACTCCGACAGAGGATCACCAAGAACTCGCAGGAGAAGCTGGAGCTTCATCTCTTCATGCTGAGCGGGATTCCAGACACTGTGTTCGACCTGGTGGAGCTCGAGGTTTGTGTCTCTTTATGTGGGATCGATGTGTGTGTTTGGGAGTATATGGAGGATTTTAAGATTACATTTCCTGCATTTCATTCTTGAGTTAAGCATCTGTTGTTAAGTTTTCGTTTCTGGTAGTTTTATTATTGTACTTTTATATTTTAATGTTCATTTTAGTCATTAGCAATTTTAGTATTGCTCTTGTCATCTGTTTTATAGGTTGTTATACAAGTTTATTATTGTAGTTTAATTTGTAAATATTCAGGCCAGTATTTATTTTTTATTTCAATAACCGGAAAATAAATAGTTGTAGTTTAAGTGCAACTTAACTATAATGACCTTTTTGTTTAGTGAGTGCCAATGTTATTCTAGTTTTCTAAAATTAAAACTTTGAAATTGAAATCAAATCAAATATTGACATAAAAATTACAAAACTTAACTTTTGCCAAAAAAAGTAATTGAAATAGGTTTAAAGAATTAAAATTATAATAATAAACAAAAAATAAAATAGAAATTAATTAATAGATTTTTTAAATTATATAAAATGACAAAAGCATACAACAAAATTGCCTAAAATTAACATTAAATTTAACTTTATTATATAAATAAAACTAAAATCAAAACTATATTAACTCTGGAGACTTCGACACGATCAGCGGTTTTTTGTGTTCATTTTAATTATTAGCAATTTTGGTATTGCTTATCTTACTATGTGTTTAAAACTTATGTTTATTTACTTTTATTTTAGGTAAAATTTTTTAGGTATTATTTTATTTAGTTTTTATTCATTTGTAAATATTTAGGCCAGTGTTTTATCTTAATTTAAATAAACAGAAATACTTCAATAGTTGTAGTTTTAGCAAACTATAATAACATTGTCGTTTACTGAGAGTTCCACACGATCAGCATTGTTTCTTTTCGACGTCTGTTTAAGTCACTGTTTGCTGACATCACAAGATGATGTTTGGTCACATCTGGAGGAAGTTACAAGCATTTCCTCCAACTTGTTTCGCTCCTTTAGCGGCTCACACCCTATCCTTCTGTGTAATGCTGCAGAAACTCTTGATCTGATTTAGCTTGTTAGCAGGACCATGTGACCCCCTGACACACCATAAAAAATGTTTGAAGTAAAAAATCACACAATGAAATACATAAATGTCACCAACAATATGAAGGAAGTGAATGTCCTCTATATAAAGCTGGCTTAGAAGAAATTTCACATCTCCTTTTATCATCCTAAATGTGTTTGTGTCATCCTCAGGTGCTGAAATTGGAGCTCATCCCTGACGTGACAATCCCACCCATCATCGCACAACTGGCTAACATGGATGAGCTGTGGCTTTATCACACACCGGCCAGAATCGAAGCTCCTGCGCTGGCCTTCCTCCGAGAGCACCTCAAGTCACTCCACATCAAGTTCACAGACATTAAAGAGATTCCTCTGTGGATCTACAGCCTGAAGAACCTCGGCGAGCTTCATCTCACCGGAAACCTCAGCGCGGACAACAACCGCTTCATCATCATCGACGGCCTGCGGGAGCTCAAGAGACTCAAAGTTCTGCGACTGAAGAGCAACCTGACCAAACTGCCACAGGTGAGACGATGTTAACCAGTCCTGATTTAAACCGTGCTGAAAGGATTCGACGTTCTGATTTGCCGTTTGCTCTTGTCTTCTCACGCAGGTGGTGACGGATGTCGGCGTGCATTTGCAGAAGCTGTCCATCAACAACGAAGGGACCAAACTGATGGTTCTGAACAGTCTGAAGAAGATGGTGAACCTGACGGAGCTGGAGCTGGTGCGCTGTGATCTGGAGAGGATTCCTCACTCTATATTCAGTCTGCACAATCTACAGGTACATCCGAGACGGAAGCAAAACACTGTTTTCAATGAATGCAACACACACAGAAGTTCAGAGCGGTTTTCTCTTCTGTCTGCAGGAGATTGACCTGAAGGACAACAACTTAAAGACCATCGAGGAGATCATCAGCTTCCAGCATCTTCACAGACTGGTGTGCCTCAAACTCTGGTACAACCAAATCGCCTACATCCCCATCCAGATCGGCACGCTCACCAACCTGGAGCGACTCTACCTGAACAGAAACAAGATCGAGAAGATTCCTGCGCAGCTCTTCTTCTGCAGGAAACTTCGCTACCTGGACCTAAGCCATAATAACCTGATCAGCATCCCTCCAGACATCGGCTTCCTGCAGAACCTGCAGTCCTTCGCTGTTACCGCTAACAGAGTGAGTCGATCGCAGGGAGAGGAGATTTATTTGTCAGATTTCCTTTCTCAAGGGCCAACCGTTATAACAAGCCAGGCGTTTTTTTTTTACTTAAAGGAACAATACTGGGTTTTTAGGAGGATCTATTGACAGATATGTTATATATTATACAAAACTATTTCTTCAGAGGTGTATAAAGACCTCACGTAATGAACCGTTATGTTTGTAATACCTTAGAATAAGTTGTTTATATCTACATACAGAGCGGGGCTACGTACATTTAATCCGCCGCCATGTTTTGTACAGCAGCCCTAAACGGACAAACAACGATACAACGTGCGTTTCCTCATCCCCTCCGCTGCTGTATAGTTGTGAAACGGATCGCAGATGATCTGTGATCCGTACGTTTCAGGACGCGTGTGACCCACGGATTAAATGTACGTTTATTCATCATTGATTAAGAGAGTAAAACGCGCTCTCTCTACAGTTTTAGCGCCAACACTCTCTCTCTCCAGTATCTGGACGAGTACGATATTAAAGCAGTTCCAGATAAACAATGACGCCTTCAATCCCCTCCCTCGCATGTTGGTGTGGGAACGACACACTTCTTGCTTGTCATTGGTTAGCTGTGAAAAGGAGCTTGATGTAGGGCGGGGTTTTTTCCCCGAAAGCTTTTTTTTATTTAAGAAAGGAAGTCAAGTTTGAACACAGCCTAAGATGATCTGTCTCTCCAACGACTCTCTGATGGAAAGTATCTCCATAGATATCTACGAGTATCTCTGATAAAAGCTTAAGTACCGCGGGTCCTAACACGTCTCTTCTGGAAAGACTTTATAATATTAGCACAAGTCCTAGCTCCTGCCTGACTTCTATCCTTCTTTTTATAGGCTACGTAAAATCCACAGACCTTTTATTTTATGTAATAAATAAGACGTCGCTCTTTCTAAAGTCTTTCTAATGCCCACAATATCTCTTCCCTGCGTCAACATGAGAACGACATCGTTTTGTACTATTAAATCAAAAACTGCACCTTTAAAGAAATAGTTCCTCCAAATATGAAAATACAGTTTCCTGTAAGTAGGTGTGTATAATTGCAGCCTGGCGATTATGAGCCATTATGAATAAGCAGGCAGATTTTTTTACCCATGAAGCATTCTCCAAGAGTTTCCGAGTTGTTTGTCGACTCTGAATTCTTTTGGATACGAGTCAGAATTCCAAGGAGGTAAACAAGGAATATACAGAGCGGGCACCTCTCTCACACATGTGTCTCCAGTTTAACACGCCGGTGTGGATGTTTTTAGTCATGGGTGGATGTGTTGGAGAGCGTGTGTGGCATGTTTCTGAAAATAGAGTTTATGGGACCACCTGATGAGGCGCAGTCGTTCTGGCCGCTTCATTAGCTTGTTATCTGAATGAGTTGTGTAATGTGGGTGATTTGATTAAAATCAAGGTGGACTTTTTTTGAATGTGTGTGGGCTGAAGATATTTGGTATGTTATATCTTTAAATGCAACCAACGTTATATATAAATAGCTCTCTTTGACTTGCCAATTGTGGTATCTAGGCTTCAAAATTAAATAACGCGAATGTTTGAGTAAATGTCTTTCTCTCTGTTTCAGATTGAGATGTTGCCACCTGAACTCTTTCAGTGTAAGAAGCTGCGGACGCTCAATCTTGGGAATAACTGCCTTACGGCGCTGCCGTCTCGATTCGGAGAGCTGACGGGCCTGACGCAGCTGGAGCTCCGTGGGAACCGTCTGGAGGGTCTGCCGGTCGAGCTGTCCGAATGTCGCCTTCTGAAACGCTCGGGGCTCATCGTGGAGGAAGATCTCTTCAACACGTTACCGCCCGAGGTCAAGGAGCAGCTGTGGAGAAGCGATAAAGAACAAGCCTGAGAGAGACGGACAGAGGATAAGCTCTTTACAAAATATCTTTTGTTGAGAGTGAAAACATCAGATTCTCATCTGACGTGAAAAGAGGGCGTATGAAGGGATGCTGTGAACCTGTACGCCCTATACAGGCCCGGAGGCGCATGCGAATAGACGACACCGATGCCAACATGATGAACATGTGTTTGGAAGTGCCTGTGTTTCAGCGGTGGCATTATGGGATGTGTGGATATAAGCAATAGGGTTGTTTATGTATTATGAGTGCTTGTGTCCAGTCGTGAAAGAGACCCATTCAGAGAACGGATGTGCCAGTTAATGACGTAAAACAAGATCTTTAGCAACTTCGGATGTTTTGAAAGCCCATATCAACTTTAGAAATACATGCCATGTACACAATCTGTCAGTTATATGTGCTTTACGAAGATACAAAACTGAGAATACTCTTACAAATTATATACTCCTTAAACTCTTAAAAGTGGCAAAAACTACAATCTCAATCACTCAACAAAAACGCCTTGTTTCGTCCTCTCGCCATCTATCGAAAATGTTGCGTGTGTTTGGATATGAAGGCCCGGATGTTACACCATTTGTGGCGACTTCTGAAAGAAAAAGATGAATCTTTGTTCTGATGATGACTGTTGTAGTTCTGTTCCCACACTAAGAACACTAAGATGGCCTTACTCTCCCGAGCTGAACGCTGGAGTTCATTTCAAATCAAAGTGTACGTTTAGTCTTTATAAGTTTTATAATTTTACAAAAAAAAGAAAAACAAAAAGAGAGCACGGACAAACTATTTCGGTGTTTGCAGGTAAAGCAATCACGTGTTAGCGTTTCTGTTTTTATATGTTCGTGTTCTTTCTTTTATTGTTTTATTTGTATTTTATGTGCTGAAGATTAATGTACACGATACGGCTTTAATTATAAACCAAGTAATGATTTCTGAGAAACACTAAAAAATGTTCTTTATTAATTTCTTGGTTCATACACTGTTCAGAGGAAACGTTTTCTGACGATTTTTCAATTGAAAAGGATAAACACAAGGATTAAAGCGCATGTACGGATTATGCAGGAATGTACCCCACCGTATGATCGGCTAAGTGTGAGATGTTCTTGGGTCAAGAACGTTGCGGACTTGTAACGTTGTGACAATCAACCAATCAGATTTGACAGGTAGTTGATGTGAAGCTTAGGGTGCTTCTACATTACTGTTGCTTTCTAAATGAAGTAATGGTTGGGTTTAGGTTTAAAAAAAAAGAAGATAATCCTTCTTCAAGAAACTACGTTGAAACAAGAACATCTCTCAGCTGGACGCAGAGTATTAAACCATTATTTTTTATCAGGGAAATATCACAGCGTTACGGTACAGGAACAAAAAATATTTGTGCTTTTTTGGTACAGGGGAAAACAATAAGCTACATACATTTTCCTCAACATAGGCTACACTCCCAAGACAAACACTCCTGCTGCAGCCGGTCCTCGAGTTAACCTGCTGAACACAGGAGCTCTTCTGTTACCATGAGGGAAGCCACACCACATAAAAGCCCCATTCATTCATTCTCTCTCTCTCTCACTCCCCCTACATTAAAAAGTCAACTCGTGGTCAGTTCAACCATGTTGTAATTAAACTCAAACAGACTCTTCTAACTTTGTATATGCTTAAAGCTGCCTCACATACTGTATACCTAAAGATCAAACCGTCTCTCTTCTGCACAGCCATCATAACGTTAAAATGACAGGCATGTGTAAATAGAGACGCACCGTTCTGTGACTTCGGAACAAATAAAGTTCTGTGAACTTTTGTGTGTCTCCAATTACTGTGTCCGCATGCTACCCATCTCCTCTTTCTCAACTGGTATCCCAGTCAAGTGCATTGGGTTCGGGCCAGATTCCAGCATCCGGTCAGCATGCCAAATATATGCACAATTGTGATCATGTATGATTTCATGTTGGTGCGTGAGATTGAAAAGAAAAAGGAACGAACCCCGTTTATGTTCATAGATTATCAATTGATGGTCTAAAACTGAACTCGGCCTTTTTTAAGTGATGGCGCCCCCAGTAGGTGAACCGGGGTGTTATGGCGCCTCATTGGCCGTTGAATCGTTCTTCAACACCGCCGCCATATTGGAAAGGTCAATTATGTTTGTTCTTGGTGTGCTTGTATTCAGATAAAAGCATATAGTGTTTCGGTCATTGTTCTTTAGTTATTAACTGATTCACAGTATAATTACTGTTGATTATGTTATTTTACTGCATAATATTAGACTGTTGACAAATATTGTTTCCAACTAGGCCTATGAAAGTAAACAGACCAGTTGAATGTCTGAAGCTGGAAGCTGGGATCTGTTTTATTATTTCTTCCTTACATGTTTACTATTATATTGCACATAAATATCAACCAAATACATTTCTATCGTCCACAGGCCAAAGGATAATCCAATGGCGGTTTTCACTTCAGGGTATAAAGAGGATTTACATGGAATTAACAAGGTAACTGTAAACAGTATGTTTACCTTTTGGTAACTTGAGTCCTCTTAATAACTTAAGTTGCAAAATGTACATTTGTGTATCCTAAACTTCTGGGAAAGAGTTAATGTAAAATCCAATTACATCACCACGGTTACAGTTTAATCGAATTTGACTTGTTGCAATCACGTGGTTAAGAAAGAGAGCGAGAGAGGGAGAGAGTTGATCTGGATAACCAAACCAGTGCACAAGGCTATCACAACCAGCATGGAGGTGTTGACAGAACAGGACGTTCAAAAGGTAAGAAACGACTTTAAAACGGTTTATATATGTATGCATCCATCTTTTTTATATACTTGAACTAGTTGTTTATGTTGTCGTGAATAAGGGAAAGCAGGCACACGCAGGATTGATAGAACATTCTTTTTGGTGTCGATGAATAACTTGTTTTGAAGGGTGATGATCAATATTGATTAAAAGCATATTTTTATAGATTTGAGTCTCATGCAAACTCTGCAGGAAAACATGTTGTGCCCGCACGTGTTTAAGAAATAAACGAAGAAACTCACTGAAAGGCTGTTACGTAATATCGATTGGAATTTGTTCTGAAAACGCTGTTCTGTAATGGGCGTTTCGGTACACAATCCGGGATGCCCGCACGATCCATTCTGCGCATGCGCGCAATTACGTACTAGAGGACCTTGTTTCCTCCATACTCTCCTTTGTCAAAGATGGGTTGTGTCGTTTTTTTAATAAAAAGCTGCTTATATTGGTCAACTTTAAATTGAGTAAATTTGTATTAGTATGGATCTATATAGACTAATATATTTATCTATATAATCTAAATAATCCCTTCAATAATCTTAATAATATTAATAATTGACCTTGATTTAATGTGAGTCATTATTCATACTGTAATGATAATGACTTATAATGGTAAATTAATATACCCAACTGAGATATTTATTATAATATCACAAAATAAATGATTTTTTTATTGTGCTAAGAAATCACTTTTGATGTTTTTATAGCTGTTCTTAACTGTGATGATTATTCATACTAAGATATTGTTCAGTGAATTGGTTCACTTGACACGTGGCAATTTGAACCTTTAATAAAGCGCAAACTTCTCTTTTCTTTCGCTGTAAGTGAATGAAAGTCTCGCGGAACAAAGGTGCGCACGCATGGAGCGGATCGTTAAGTGTCCTAATCGTCGCAAAACAGAATTATCAGTTGCGCATGCGCGTTTTCTACAACGTCATTATGCGCATGCGTTACTTGGAGAAACGAGAGGTGTGTTCAACGTCGTGTGGAGCTGCGCAAACCGATCGGCGTATAATACCAAGTATCGCGAGAGCGAGTAGAAAGCTGGCCTGTCGAATCGGTCTCGCGGTACTTGGATGTCCTACTCCAATCGCTCTGCGCAGTGCCGCGAAGACAAACACATCTGAACATGTGTTGGGTTCTATTGATGGAGAACTAATCTAACACGATTAAATCCTTCTGAAATAAGACAATAAACACATACTGAACACGTTTGTTTTAAAGTGAACGTCTGATTGTTCGTGTTTTGCCATTAGACTTTGTATTGATTTCATCGGGCATAATACAGAACTTAACTTTTATATTAGTTATCGTGAATAGTTTTTAGGGTCTGAATGAGTGTCTTGTGTGGTAGTATCGGGAGGAGGGGTATCTGGTGCTCGAAGGCTTTCTGTCTCCGGAGGAATGTGACGCGCTTCGGGAGCGCACGAGCGAGATCGTGGAGCGCATGGACGTGCCCGCGCACTGCAGAACACAGTTCTCCACCGACCACGACGAGCAGCTCAAATCACAAGTACACTGAATCAATACTCACAAAGTCATGCAACACTGATAATCAAGCATGTTAAGCATTAAATCTTCATGAACTTTCGCATATTCTTGCTTTTCAATTGCATTCAAACGTTTGTTGGTGAAGATGCAGGTAAGACCAGGCGCGTGCACTTGTTAGGTGTAAATACCTGGTTTGGTTAAAAGGAGAGTTCACAAATAAATCAGTCAGCATTGACCCTCATAACCTGACCTGTAAATGAGTATTTCTTCTGTGGAACACAAAAGAATATATTTTGAGAAATGTCTCAACGGGGTTCAGTTTTTTGGTTTCCAACATTCTTCAAAATATATATGTTTCCTGCAGAAGAGAGAAAGTCATACGGGTTTGGAATGTCATGAGTGTGAATACATGACAACATCATTTTAGAGCTGAATCAATTTGGTAAACAAGATAAATCAGCTTCTTCTAACTTCAATGTGAATGTAAACAACTGTTAACCAACAACTAGGCCTATCTCTGTCTTACAATGTCATATTATGTGTTTTTCAAGGGAAATGCAGATTACTTCATCACCAGTGGAGACAAGATTCGCTATTTCTTTGAGAAGGGAGTGTTTGATGATAAAGGTTTGTTACACTGAGAGGTTGAAACACACAATCTAAAACATGCTGGGTTGTGTTTATTCACGGTTGGATAAAACTTCCCAGAGAAAAAAAATATTGCTCAGATGATGTTCTTTCATAGCTCTGTTCTGAGTTGTTTCAATTAAGCCTCAACTTCTCGGATGTTTCTCCTAAAATTGCCTTAAGAAAAATAAAATGGAAACAAATGACTCAAATGTTAGAGTACATGATGCGTATGGAGGTGTAAAATGATTCATTCAAATAAAACAATCGGTATTTGAGTGAATTTGACAAAACGTTTTGAGATGTCTTCTCCAAAGGTATATGTGAGACGCAAACATTTCTATTTACTCTCATTGATGTCTAGGAGACATAATTGAGATATTAAAGAGATATCATCTGCGATTTTTCTTTCTGAGGGCAGGGACAAACCCCAAATAAATAAACACAAAAAACATCCATATTTGACATCTAAGTTGAAACAACCCATCGAGTGCATGGAGTTTATCGTGTTTTAAAAGTATGTGTTTTTTAGGGGAGTTTATTGTGCCAAGAGAACGTTCACTCAATAAAATTGGACATGGTGAGTATTTAAGAAAATTGCAAGCTTTATTAGGTTCATATTTATATGGATATACTTACAATGTATTTTTTTTGCTTTGTTTGTCTTTATAGCTCTTCACGCTTATGAGCCGCTGTTTAAATCAATCACACACTCATCAAAAGTTCAGGTTATGAAACGTGACATCTTTTTTCTTTTTAATTGTATAATTTTTGCACATTCAGTTTGTTTTTTACGGAGCCGTGGAAGGGACATTGGCAAAAAAAATATTTTCGCATGCCTACGCGAAATGATTCTTGTGCGCAGCCCAAAGTTTTGCATGCTCATGAGAAACATATTGCGTGTTCACGAGTTACTGTGAATGTTCCTGTTATGTATAAAAGGTCTTTAGATGGCACTAGTTTAAATGAAATGTAGATACTGTGTAATAGATGTGGAATTATAAATAAATAGGCACATGTCGATATGCAGTTGGGAGGGGATTTTAAAACGTTTGAAGTAAAGCATGCACAACGTGTATTTAGACAGTAACTATTAAAAGGCAAAATTCCTTACATATCTTATTAATGCATGGCCTACAATCCCGGTGGCCTTGTTCATTGTCTGTACAATTTACCAAAGTGATCTTTCCTGGCATTGGTTAAAAATAAATAACGGTTACGCCTATTTCATAGGCACTATCCTGTGCCCACGAGAAACTTCTGACCTTATATTTGCATGGCTCCGTATATTTCATTAATTAAATGAAGACTATACTGTTGCCTTCACATTAATATAAATTTGAGCCAAAATCTTAATGAGGTTTTAAAATAATGAAAAATGTGATGTTGTAAACTTTAATTTAAGTGACAATTTCGACACTTTGGTGTTTTAATGTATCTTCTGCAGAATTTGGCGCAGAAGCTTGAGTTAATAAATCCAGTAATTCTGCAGAGTATGTACATCTTTAAGGTAAAGTTAACTTAAACTTATGGTTTATGTCTTATATGTCAGTACTTTGTCCACATAAATGGTGCTTAAGGTGCATTTGTTTGTTATTTCTCACTGGAACTGAATGTGTTTTGTTCAACAGCAACCAGGCATTGGTGGAGAAGGTAAGTTAGCTCCGCCCACATCTTCAGCCAATGGCAATGCACATCGCTTGAGTGATCTGCATACTGTTTTTATGTGAAAACAATAAATGCTAAATAACTAGAATATTTAATGGTTTCTAGTTACTTTGCATTATAATAAAGATGTATTAAAACATTTTATAACTTATTTCAAATGACTTAATTTTATTACAAAGGATTGTTGAATTCTGCACATTTTTATTGTTGTATTCAGTGACACCTCACCAGGACGCCACATTCCTGTACACCGAGCCTCTGGGAAGGGTGATGGGGATGTGGATCGCTCTAGAAGACGCCACTGTTGACAACGGCTGTCTGTGGTTCATACCAGGATCACACAAGAGTATGTACACTGCGCAGGCTTCATCATGGGTTTTAATAAAACCAGCATTTAATTCACCATCTAAACATATTTTGCGAATGAATAATATCACCATGAACCATGAATCTGTGCAAGTTTTTATGGGTCTTTCCAATGTAAGATGGAATTAGCAGGCGAATGGTGCGGACACCTAAGGGCATGTTTCCAATGACTGATTTCATCGGCCGAGAACAGACTCATGACAGCAAGCTTTTCATCCCTGCTCCGGTTAAAAAGGGTGAGACTTTAATATTTATGTATATATGTTTTGTAACACTTTCAGTTTGTGTGTGTGTGTGTGAAACATTCTATTTTCTCTCTTGTTTAGAAGGGACATAACCTAAATAAGATATATTATCTTTGTACATATAAACTGTCGATGAGATTGACTATAACTTTTATTTTCTTAACATTCGTTTAACTGCAGGTGGAGTGATTTTAATCCATGGCGAGGTGGTCCACCGCAGTGCTGAAAACACATCGGATCGCTCTCGTCATGTTTACACCTTTCACATTATGGAGTCGGAAAACACCGTTTGGAGTCCGGAGAACTGGTAAGAGCATTGCATGCTGGGTAATGCACAGAGGTTGATAGGACTTTTACTCAAGCACATTTTTCAAGTATCTGTACTTTATGAGTGCTTTTACTTCGGAAAAAATGAATTCACTACATCATAAAGCAGTATGTCATAGTTGTACTATATCTCGTAAATATATTTTTATACGTTTTTAACCTTTAAAACAGAATTTAAGTACAAAAATCCAGTGCTTTCCTACTTTTAAAAGTAAAATAAAAAGTAACATAAAATAAGAAGTAAAAGTAATAGATTTGAGCTTGTACTTAAGTACTAAAATGTAAAAAAAATACAAATATTTATGAAATGTAGTGGACTAAAATGTATAGATGCTTTGTTAAATTGCAAATTGAATTTGTTCAAAAGTAAAATACAGATACTTAAAAAATAATAAAAAATAATTGTAAATGAAATCTCTCTCTTTCTCAGGCTTCAGTCTACCGACGAGTTGCCCTTCCCCTCTCTCTACTCATAAACATCCAGAAAAACATTCACAAGAAATCTTATTTACTTCTACAAGGACAATGAATGTTTATGGACAAATATGAGCCTTTTTTACTTCCAAGTGCATATGAGATTACGTACTACATGGACCGAAAAATGGAACATTCTGTCTTATCAGAAAATGTGAATTAGTTCTCTTTTACAGCCACAACAGTGTTAATAAATGGCATCTTTTTAGTCATCTGATGAGTCTGTAACATTTATAATCTGATTTTCTGTAGTCTACACGGTAGAAAATCGAACACATTTAAATTATTAGAAATCTTTTTATTTGATTATTTACTCTGCATTCTTTCTTTGTGTACCCAACATAATACAATATAGAAAAGACAATCTGTTTGATAAAAAGAATCATAACATGAATTTCCAAAGAAAAGACCAAATACTGATGAAAATCTGAAAAATCATATTTACAGCCATAAAGAACATTTCCTTCAAGCGGATGATTTAAAATTACTTTCAATAACAAAACAAACAATGAAAAAAGCAACCTTGAATACACACTATAGTTAACATTTGCCTCGTGTTTACTCAAATATAACATTGTTGGAACTAGTTTCATTTCGCAGTGATTGTTTACCAACAGATTTTATGCAAAGCAGAAGTTATTTGAACAAAGAAATGTTTCTGGAAATATCACAAACCATCAAAATGTACACATGAAAAAAATCAACAATTTAACCTTCAAAGGATCACACATTACCAGGTAGTTTGAATCCAAAATTCAGTTCACTCAATTACAAAAGAGTCATGCAAATGTCTAGAGATGCCAAGTGTCCCACAATGCACTGCGAGCCGAACAGCACATTGATTCTAATGACAACCGTCTACTTAAAACACCCACCAAACGTCAATAGCGACATAAAGCTGTGCACAAGGCCTCATAAATAAATTGGTTTAAACATACATCATAAACCGATGCAGGATCGAGCACGGACAGGTAAAACAGCACCCGTATCTCACTGAATTGCATACATGCTGATTTTACAGGATATATTGACGTGTACATAAACATCTACTGATGCTCCTACACATCCATGCAGACAAACCACTGACAGCATGTTATTCCAACACAAAACAACACTTTTTAAGGCAAAACGCTACGCGAGCAGTCCTTCATAGCGCACCGTAAAGGCAGATATACACACATCATCAAAATAATATTTTAAGAGTATTACTGTATAAGTTCATGTTCTTCAATGGCTTCAGTGATGCATGAATGCTTTTGGACTTAAAGAACACGTTATATTGTTCAATGGGTGAATATCATGAAACCTGTCAAGAACATGTCCGGGTCATGTTTAATCCAAATATATATTTCTTTTAAGAAAATGAAGCCTTCTTTTTTTACCATTATACATAATTACAATATTAAAACAACTAGTTACTGCTTCCATGCTCATTGTAATGATATAAGAAATCTTCAGATAAAAACAATTGAACGTATTGAGAAATATAAATAAAGTCAAAAAGCATCTGAAATACTTAGTGAATTGAGTATTGCAGGGAATGTTATTAATGGTAATAAAAATAAATATTCATGATTAATAGTAAATTTCTTCTATTAGTTTTGGGGTGAATTATGACCCGGACATGTTGTGAGATTTCCCCAAATAAAGTGTCAAAATAAGAAACTGCCCTTTTTGCATCTGTAAGACGTCTGTATGCGTGTTTCCCAGCAAGTGCAAACATTCTTAAAGGGACATTGAGGGACGTGTTTTATTCATTTTTGTCTGTGCAACTCATTCCCTGTCACACACATAAAGAAGTGACAGCGGCAGGATTTATGTGAATTAAATATGTCACAAGATAACAGAGCGTCAAACATTCAACAACAGGTACAGTTGAACAGGCCAATAAAATTATATTCACATGTAAACTTAAAATTAAAATACAGAAAATAAATATAGTCTTTAAGCAGTAGTGTGTCATTTCTGTGCCACCGGTGCTAGAATGTAAAAATGTTGACAGAATTTCACCAGAGGAGCTGAAAACTGTTTTAACTGTTGTGCCTTTTTCTGTTGATAAAGAAGTTTGATTTTAAATGAATTGGACTATCATACTACAGTGATGGAACAGATTTGTTGAACACATTTCAGAGCATTTCTATTCAATTTACTACAATTTACATTATTGCGTTTCACTTTCTGTATTAAAATAATTCTTGGGTTTGTTTTGACCAGGTCTTTGCTACTCTTAAAGGGAATAGTTCAGCCAAAGATTATGTTCATAAGCCTGTATGACTCTTTTGTGGAACACAGAAGATGATCTTCTGAGAAACGTCTCAGTGGTTTGTGTTCATACAATGGTAGTCAATGGGGTTCAGTGTTGATTGGATATCAGTGTTCTTCAAAATATCTTTTGTGTTCTACAGAAGAAAGTCATACTGGTTTAAAATGACACGAGAGTGAATAAACTAAATCATTTTTGGTTAAACTCTCCCTTTACTTCATATACGTTGTCATAATGTGGGTGTTTTATTCATTTATAACAGCAAGAGGATGTAGAGGTACAGAGGGAGCAGCAGGTTGTCGATCTGTAAAGTGAACGCTTCCAGCATGGCAACCATGGTGATGGAACCCACAACCCACGAATAACTGGCGTTCAGGTTAATGCTGCTGTCAGCGATGAGGAAAATCACCACGGCGATGATCTGCGCAAACACGGAGCTCGCCGTGCCCTCAAAAGTCTTCTTGGTGCCAGGCCAGCGGATTTCACCGACCGTGCTACCAAATACTGACGCAACCGTGTCCCCGACCCCCACGGCCAACACCCCCGCATACGGCGCCAGACCCCCAGCGCCCGCTAATCCAGCTTTTGGGGTGCAAGGCCCGGGTGAGAGCCAGACAGGCAGAGAGACGCCCAACAGCAGGTAGATGTGTGTGAGGATGAGGGGTCCGGAGTCTCTCTCGTCCAGGAATAAAGTGAGCAGGTGTCTCAGCGGAGACCCGAGCGGTCGAATCCGGAAATATCGGACGAACTCCAAGAACAGGAACGCGGAGAGACACCCGACCGAAGCCAAATGAAGCAGGGGGCGGTCGAGTGCCAATCCAGGGGCGAAGGTCAACACGATGAGGAGATGGAAATATTTCCGTACGGTGGTGGACGCCTGGTGTTTCTTACTGCTGCCCGAGCGATGGCTGTTTTGATGAATGACCACGGCGACGGCCAAAAGCACCAGAGCCGCCCAGAATCCGATAAGCCCGAGTCGGGTGTCGCTCTGGCCGATGAACTGTAACAACCAGGTGACTGGGTGATGCTGCGTCAGTAGGGTAAGCCAGGGCACCAACAAGCCCAACCCCAGAATGGCCGTCATCGCGTGGAAAAACAGAGAAGCCGCCCAAGTTTCTGATTCCATGAATATGAAGAGCACAGAGAAGAAGATTCCCAGCATCACAAAGCCTAACACAGCCACCGGGAGAAGAAATGGAAGCGGGTCTGCGTTCGCGCTCCCGCCCGAAACCAGGGAGCGCTTGATGAGCTGCTTGATGATGAAACTGATGCCGCCCATTATGAGAAGAGCCTCACCGGGCGTGAAGCAACGTGGAAGCAGGTACAACAGGATTAAACTGAGATACACGAAGATCAACAGGACCTCCAAGACCTCGATGACCTCGGACACGGTCAGCGTCTGCCTCACCGTATACAGGATGGCGCTGCTTGCGATGCCGGCTATGACACAGGTGTTTGTGGGCACGGGGCGTGTGATGCCCAGCGCAATGAGAGACAGGAACAGTGCCAGCATCATACCTATGACTGTTAACACCATGGCGAAACGTTCAAAGTAGACGTTTCCCACTGCCACGCAGCGTCCCCTCAGAACGAGACCCAGGAGGGGCAGCACCATGCTGGCCGGGAGGACGCCGCTGTTGGCCGAGGGGCGAAACTGGAACACAGCGGCGCCGGTGCGAAGGAGGCGATCCCATTTGTGCTGCACGTAGAAAGCCTGGACGGCAAGAGCGACGCAGCACCAGGACAGCGGATTCCACACGGCCATGTGGACGGAAACCACGATGGCGAAGACCACTGCCGATTCAACAACCACGGAATCCGACTGCATGGCGGCGGAGTAGGGGAGATGCTCGCAAAGAAAGGGTCTTCAGGGGTGATGAGCGAAATCTGTCAACATACAAACATCATTCACCTCTCGACCTCCGGCACACGTCAGATTAGATCTGTGGTGGGAAAAAAATATCAACCGGTTAGAAAATTTAAATAAAACTTTGTCCAGTTGTTTTCTTTAAGGATTATTTTGGCACAGATGGCATCGGTTGACTGTATGTGGCTTTAAACAAAGTGATCTGTTTAACTAAACATCATGTTCAGGCAAGAACTAACGTGATTTAAAACGCTTCTAAATTCAAGGATGTCCAAATTTCTCAAGTGCAATTTCTCAACCCCAGACTGTGAACTTTGGCACCATTGCTTTCTTAACACTGTGAATAATAAAAAGAAAGCAGACAGAGTTGCTTTTTGATGGCATGACGCTTCTATGTTACACTAGTTTGTAATACTATGCCATTTAACACTTTTTTTATACAATTTAAATATAAAATAATTTGCCTATTAATGCAAGTATATTCCACTTCAACACACATGATTATAGAAATTACGAGCCATACCTGAATAGTGGTGTATTTTATTATTAGTATTTAGCATGTTTAATGTATATTAAGCGGCTCCTTAAGCAGAATCCAGCAGAATGACAGCTCGCTCACTGTTATATCGGCGGCTTGTTAAACGACTGCACAGTAAATAAACACAGAAACACAAAGCACGTTTCTTACCCCTGTCTTCGGGATATATATCTTGATTTTACGACGGAAGATTGAGCTTCCCAATGTTTAATAGAGACGTGTGTTCTGTACGATCAGCTTCTCATTCACTGTCGGGTGGGGGCCGCCATGTCAGATAACAGTGCACGGTTGCCAGATCTACGCAATAAAACGCACCCAATGACCATCAAAATGAGCCAAAAACATCCCTGCGATGAAACACATTATATCTGTGCGTATGTAAATCCATAAATAGTAGAACTTTTAGAAGCGTCTTAATGTTTTGAGTCAGAACATATTAAGATTTTTTAATGTAACGTTTTAACAAATAAAATTGAAATTCTTTAGATCTTTAGAAATGTATGTAACTGATCCATGTTCCTCATGATTATATGATTAAAATACGCAATTATATATATATGTTTGTAGCTAATACTTCTGTTTTGTTTGATTATCTTTTAGCTTTGCAAATATTGACATTTAAAAGATGTAAAGTAATCCAACCACGGAGATTCGCACCAGACATGGCAACCCGGCACCAAAAGGTCAGACAAATCACGTGACAGACATCGGAAGAAAAATAAAATCGTATTCTTTTCACAGTTTTTTACTTGCCTATCATTTTAATATTGTTGTTGATCCACAATTTCATCTTTATAAATACATAACGTTACGTATTTGAAGATTTGTGATAGTCACGTGATAGTGCCGCTCGGAAAGGCTGGTCACGTGACCCAGGTGAAGATGGCGGACTCGGAGATGTGTGTCAGGTAAAATGGAAGAGAGAGAAACTTAACGGGTCTGTTTTCATGGAAGTCGTTTGAAATGTGTCGTCGGAGAAAAAGACAATATGTTACACGTCGTATCCAGTCGATAAATGCGAGCGAAACATGCCCTCAAAATAACGTTTAATTGACAGAACGGCCGCACGAGTTTGTCGCGTGCGCTGTGGGATAGACCCGCGCGGCTGAAATTCAAATATCCAAAATGAATCTGTCAGTTATACTTGAACCGTCTAAATACACGAGCGGTTATACTGAAGGAAATGTTTTAATATCATTTAGTTTATTTGTGGAAACGATTCACATGATTTGTCATTAGATGGTGAGAACAGTTGAAAACGAAAGTTATGAATGAGTTCATTGTGCGCATGATTATAAACAAACATATTGAATGCGTTTATGCTTCTACGATACAACGTTACGTGCTGCGATCTTTTTTCATTGTTGTTAATTGCTTTAAATAGAATTTAGACACAAATAAACAGCTAAACGTATTAATGTATCGCTTTAAAATCGCTAAACGGCATATTTATGTATGTACAGTAGTGTAGTCTATATCTGAGGTTGGGTGTGTGGTTGAATGCAGGTGTAAACAGGATCCATAAACATATTTATCGCACCAAATGGTTAAATTAAATATATGTGTGTATGTAAATGTAATTATAGAAACTTTGATGACTAAACTTTCTTATATCAGTTCATCACTGAGATCACATTCTGTTCATTTAGCATTATATCAGTTAAGACCTTTACAAAGTTAGATGTGTGACACTTACTTTTTACAACACATTTATGATTAAACATCACTTTTTTAATTCAGGAGCAGTCGAGAGTTATGGACGATCTTGCTTGGGAGATCTGCACTCCGAGAACCAGTCAGTTAACCATTTAATATTCTATTAATCTATATGTCATTTTCTACCAGAACTGTAATGTGATCACTGAATCGTACGATCCTAACAGGGCCAAATCGAAACGGAGTTGAATCGGAACTGGGAGAGAATTCTGCAGGGTCTGTTCTTCTACAAACCTCCCAGGTAACGTAACTGAGAAATGCTAAAACATATTAGTGAGTTCATTTTTATTGTTGGCGTAATTGTGTGGGCAATGATATTTTGCAGCACGTCGGCCGCCGACAAACTGAAGGCTGATAAAGACACACCGCAGGCTCTCAAAGACTTCGGACTAAGAATCAGTAAACTGCTGGTGAGAAACACAACACATTGACTTCTTTGCACCAAAAAACGTATTATTATAAGCTCGTTCTCACGGCGGTGATGATCAGCTCACTAGGTGTTGTTTTAATACATTGAGACGTTAAGGATATACATTATGTTAGGAATATGAAATCATATGTATATTGTTTATATCATTTTCAGTTTCACATATATTTTAAGTGATTTAAGCATTATTGTATCCCATGTTGACACAATTTATTTAGGAATTTATCACATTTTTATTGAATTACATACACGGAGAGAGATATTACAATCCAGTCAGTCTGAATGGACTTTTTCGAGCCTCCAGCAATGGATCAATGGCCTTTTTTATGGGTGCGTTATTCTTTTAAGGGTTTGGATGAACAGCAGAGTGTTCAGATTCTTCAGTGTTACCTCCAAGAAGACTACAGAGGGACTCGAAACACACTAAAGGTGAGATCTCTTTGTTTCTGTGTATCCAGACAGGCGGACATCTTTTTCCATCTAAGTGCACTGCTCTTGTCCAGAATAAGAAGGACCAGATCTCATGACGGCCACACAAGGCTCTTACTTTTTCAATGGATTTTCAATTGGTTAATTCTCCTCTTGTTCCTATCAGGCTGTGCTAAAGGATGAGAGACAGAGTCAAGCCCTGCTGCTGAAGGTTCGACCATCTCACATGTTTCTTTTTCTTGACTTATGTCGTCTTCGGTCTTCCTCTCAATCTTTGTATTCAGACGTGCACTGATAAAAAATGTTTTTCGAAATACAGAAGAAGTAACACATTTGTAAAATACTGATGCAGATGCTTGTTAGTATTCTCCTTTAATCTGACATGGTTGACGTTGTCGTGCAGATAGGCGATTATTACTATGAAGAGAGACTGTGTGTGCTACGCTGCGTGCTTCACCTCCTCACATACTTCCAGGATGAGAGACATCCGTACAGGGTAAAGTGATCGTGACAGATATCAGCAGTTCATAACATCCGCTCAGTTTTATATGCTCATTCTGTCTCTCTCACTCTCAGGCGGAGTACTCAAGCTGTGTGAGTAAACTGGAGAAAGATCTGGTGTCCAGCTACAGGAAGCAGTTTGAGTTTCTGTCCAGATCAGAAGCGCCGACATGGGAGACGCATGGAAATCTGATGGTGAGCTGCACAACATTTGTCAGTAGTCTGTTTTTGTATGTGGTAGAATTATAGTGATGTTTCTGTCTTTGTTTAGATGGACAGGCAGGTGTCACGCTGGTTCGTTCAGTGTCTAAAAGAGCAGGCCGTGTTGCTGGAGATTATGTTCCTGTATTACGCCTATTTCGAGATGCCGCCCAATGACCTTTTGATCTTCACGCGCCTGTTTAAGGAGCAGGGTTTTGGACAGCGCCAGACAAATCGACACCTTGCGGACAAGAGCATGGATGCTCTTGTTGAGCGCATTGGGTCAGAACACACAGATTTTCTCTCACACACACACACACACGCAAACAAGAATGTATAATAAACAGACTGTCGTCCTGCTCACAGGTATTTTAGCTCTCTGATTCTCGTGGAGGGGATGGACGTTGACTTCCTGCATAAATGTGCTTTGGAGGACCGAACCGAACAGCATCAGTTTTATGAGCAGCAGGATGTTTGCAAGGTACCACCGACCCATCGCACATCATCCAGCAGTCCAGTCATGCATCTGAAAGCGCTCATATTCACTGAAGTGTGCATGTGCTCGTGTAGGAGGTGGATCAGATGCTTTTGACGTTTGGTGACATCTCTCATCACGGCCCGGTTATGTTGGCCTGGGTTCTGCTGCGACACACACTTCGTCCAGAGGAGGTCGGCTCGGTGATCAGACGTCTGGGACACACCACGCTGCAGCTGGAGGTCTTTCAGTATCTCACGAACATGCTGCAGGAGTTTGGCAGCACGGGAAATAATGTAAGAACTGCACCTACTGAATGTCTGATGGGGTTCATGTAAATGCAGATGAGAGATGATTGGATGAATGATTTCTCTCTTTTCCTCTCTAGTGCACAGCCAGCACTGCACGCATGTGTATTTATGGCCTCTTGTCTTTTGTCATCACGTCTTTTGAGGAAGACACACTTGGCAGCCAACAGGTACAAATACACACAAAGCTTTAGACCTTCAGTTAGTTATAAATTCACGAATGTTTAAGGATTGATTCGATTATTTTGTCTTTAGCACTTGATCAACGCAGCGTGTGAAGTCCTCGCTGCTCCGAGTCTGGCTGAACTGTTCTGGGAATCGGTAAGTTCTGATAAACACACAGTGTATTTCTTTAGTGTGTCTGCTGTGAAACGTGTCGGTTATGACCTGTAACCTGTGGCGGTGTGCTGCAGAAGCCGAACATGGGTCTGGGTGTGATTCTGGACAGCGCCGTGGGTGTGTTTCCATATAAGACTGGACCACTGCTACAGCTGCTCACAGGCCTGCTGTCTGACAAATCTACTGCTAAAAAGGTACAAAAAATGAAGTTTTAAGTTATATGTAAAATCTTTAACCTAATATATTTAAAGGAATCTCCTAATTCATACGAGGTCTCAGAAGTGTACCGGAATGATGCTGGATGTTTAGAATAGTTCAGATGATATTCAAAGTCACAAATTTGATGTCAACCACTCACATACCTGATCACACACAATGTTGTGTTCCATCTCCCTCAGGTGTACACCTTCTTAGATAAGATGTCCTTCTACACTGAGACTTATAAGCACAGACCCAATGACGTGATCTCCAGAGAGGATGGGACTCTGTGGAGGAGACAGACTCCCAAACTGCTCTATCCGCTGGGTTAGTGTTAAGAGCATTTTCTGAGGGCACTTCCTGTACATGTCATTATTGTGTTGTTTTAAAGATTAATGTCTTTGTGACATTGTATTTTGTGTCTCACGTGTTCAGGTGCGGGGCAGACGAACTTGAGGATGCCTCAGGGCTGTTTCGGGCTGGTGTGTGAAGATAAGCAGCTGTCTGTAGGTGAACAGGGTTTCCTGGTGCGCTGGGAATATTCGTACAGCTCCTGGACTCTCTTCACCTGTGAGATAGAGATGCTGCTGCATGTCGTCTCTACAGCAGGTGAACATTCGATAAATGAAAGACGAATTGAATGGTGTTCCTGTTTTAAAGTGCATTAAGAAACATTGTGTGTTTTGTGTGATTAGATGTTCTGGCACACTGTGAGCGAGTCAAACCCATATTGGATCTGGTTCATAAGATAATCAGCACCGATTGGACAGTTTCTGACTGTCTGCTGCCCCTTACTTCACGAATCTACATGCTGCTGCAGAGGTGAGACACACACACCATAAATGCAATAATAATAATAATAATAATCAAAGCGGCTTTTATTATTTACTGTATCTATGTCTATTCTTGAAATGACAGTGTGTTGGTTGTGTTACAGGTTGACCTCTGTCATTAACCCCCCAGTTGATGTCATCACTTCCTGTGTGAACTGCCTGATCGCTCTGGCCGCTCGGCAGCCTGGAAAGGTAAATGCTTTCAATACAGTGAAGTTTAGTACTCAATAACAAGACAAAGTCTAAACTCTTCTTTCGTTCCTAACGAAGGTCTGGTCCAGTCTGCATCATACTGGTTTCCTTCCCTTTGCCTCCAGCCCTCTGAACAACATGGCACAGACCATCAGGTACCCCACAAACACACCACCAGAGATCATAAAGATCATTATATAAATATGTGAATGTCTCTGTAAAGGGTAACCTGATGTGTTTTTGTGTGTTTCAGTGCAGAGGGCATGAAGGCTGGTAACTACGGCAACCTGCTGGTTTTGATAGAACAGCCCAGAGGAGAGTACGGCGTGACCATCGCCTTCCTGAGATTGGTGACCACACTGGTCAAGGTAACACACATCTCAGACTCGTTTGTTCTGAGGTCTCGAGGTAATCCTCATAGTCTCAGAGTGACTGTCCACTCTTGTTCACAGGGTCAGCTGGGCAGCACTCAGAGCAGAGGACTCATCCCCTGTGTGCTGCTGGTCCTGAAGGAAATGCTTCCGACTTATCATAAGTGGCGCTACAACACGTATGGAGTCCGAGAGAGGATTGGTGAGTTACTCTGACACAGTCCCAGCACTACACATGCACATACAAGAGGTAAAAGACGTTCATGTGTTTATTGCCCTCTCTCTCTTTCTCAGGGTGTCTCATTCTAGAGCTGGTTCATGCTATTCTCAATCTGAATCAGGAGGGGGAGTCAGAGGGCAGGTGAGAGGAGGAGAGGATAATCTTCATCCTTCACTGTTGCTTGTGTTGGAAGTTGTGTTTGACTTCAGTTTTGTAATTCTTGACGTGTCTGTGACCCCCATAGTGCCCCCAGTCTTCAGTCACTGTGTATTTATAGTCTGGCCAACACGGAGGCTGGGCAGGCCGTGGTCAACATCATGGGTGTGGGAGTGGACACCATCAACATGGTGCTAGCAGCACAGCCCAGCAGGTACACATTGTGTGTTGGTTTGTGTTTGGATGTTTTATGTAAGATGTTGCCGTTGATTGTGTGTGTTTGTGTCTGTGTGTAGCGGTGGTTCTGAGGGACCTGGTCAGGTTCTGATCCAGACTGTGAAGTTGTCATTTTCTGTCACCAATAATGTGATCAGACTCAAACCCCAGTCTGACACGGCATCACCCCTGGAGCAAGCTCTGACACGGCACGGTTAGTGTGATATGACGTTTAACTGAACAGACTGGTCTCAGATCTGTGATATACATCAGGGATGTGATTTTTCCCTATAAATACGGATTTCTGGATTTTTTTGACCTTGCTGCGATCACCCGCGTAAATTGCATTAATTCGTTTTATTTTAATTTGTGGCGGGATTGGGGTTTTGGGGATGTGCGCGTGGTAATCATACGGCTGTCCAACAGGATCTACAATCTCTACCTCACGCTCACGCTTGTTATAAATGCAGAGCGACCGCTTTATTTAGAAGAACATCATTTTGGGAGTTATCTATGTGTCCAGAGAGTCCAAACAGACTAATAGAAGTGTACTCAAAAATGTGTGTGGTGTCATATCATTTTTAATAAAGTGGGGAACTGAACAGCGTTTTGTAATGTAAACAGAAAATCCAGAATCTGGAAGTTGAGAGGGCTATATGATATGATTTAACATTAAAACATTATCTATATACAGATACTTAAATAGGCCATTCCGTGATTTGATGCCTTGAAACTATACAAATTGCCGATCTAGTCACTGTCATATAAACACGTTGAAGTCTCTACTGAAAGCATACATTTAAATGAACTAAAACCACAACAAGCTTCCAAAACCTGCTGATTAATAATCAGTGTTGCTAAGTGAAGTATATCTATCTTTGGCACACAGTTTCCTGTTTTTAATCATGTAACATTTAATTTGTAACATTAAAGACATTTTTGGGGGAACTGTGGTTGGGCGAGGGTGCGTGCGGTGTTCCATCTTTTTTTGTCTTTTGCTGATCACATGCCTGATACATGTATGTATGTGTCATATTTGTGTTGCAGGTGGTCATGGCAACAACCTGATCGCTGTGCTGGCCAAGTATATTTACCACAAGCATGACCCTGCACTGCCCCGACTCGCCATCCAGCTGCTAAAGAGACTCGCCACGGTAAAATGCGTTCACTATATGCCCATCAGTCTTGAGTTTATACTGCATGTCTCATGCGTGTAGTGCTGTTTGTGTCCAGGTGGCTCCCATGTCTGTGTACGCATGTCTGGGCAGCGATGCCGCTGCTATCAGAGACGCATTCCTCACACGACTGCAGAGCCGGACTGAAGACATGCGCATTAAAGTCACCATACTGGAGTTTCTCACTGTTGCTGTGGAAACGCAACCTGGACTCATTGAGCTCTTCCTTAACCTGCAGACCAAAGATGGCAGCGACGGGGCAAAGGTCAGAGGTCACACAATAATACCTGTTGAGATGATGATGATGGCAGCAGGCTGAATGTGACTGTGTTTATAGGAGTTTTCTCTGGGTGAATGGAGTTGTTTGTCAGTGGTGTTGGAGTTGTTGGACTCTAAGCAGCAGGGGAAGTATTGGTGTCCTCCACTCCTGCAGAGGGCAGCGCTGGCCTTCCTCCACGCGCTCTGGCAGGACCGACGCGAGAGCGCCCTCTCTGTGCTCAGGACCAAGTGAGGCTCTCGCACAAACACACACATTGAGACAAAAAACGAATCGCTTTAGTTCTGACCCTTCATCTCATCTTATTATAGAGAGAAATTCTGGGAGAATCTCACCGCTCCTTTATTTGGAAACTTGCCTCCCCCATCTGAGACCACTGAGGTGCGTATGTGTGTGGATTTCAGTTTTTAATGAGAAGATTATTGTGTGTTTTTGAGGGTAATTCTTTGTTTTCCTTCTCTGTAGCCGTGTGTTCTGGAGTCTTGTGCTTTTGTGATGAAGATAATTGGTCTTGAGATCTACTATGTTGTCAGGTATGATACACACATTAACATGAGTAATGAGCCACACACACACCAGAACACAGTTGTAACTGAACTCTTTGTGGGTCTTTGTGTCTGTAGTGGTGTGTTGGATCCGTCTCTGAAAGCAGCTCTGGAGAGTTTTAGTAGCAAGCGTCGCTATGAGTTCTGGTCGGATTATGTTCGTGATCTGGTGTGTTTGGCGTGTGATGGTGAGGAGGAAGGTCTGCGCTCTCTCTCTGAGTCTCAGATGCTCATATCTGCCTGGAGGACCTTGTTAATACTCTCCACCAGCCACGTGAGAACAACTCTACACCAAAGTCATCTCTAGAAGTCACTTACTATGAATACATTATAACAGATTGTGTGTGTGTAGCGTGAGGTGATGCATTTAAAGGACGATTCTGTTAGACAGAAGCTCTTCATGGATGTTTTGGAAGGAACCAAAGCAGCAGTGAGTACTTCAGATATCACAGATTACAGTGTCAGTAGATTCATGTGCATGAGCTCAGTATCATCAGTGTCTCATCCTCTGTCTCTCTCAGCTGCTGATGTCTCAGTCTGTCTTCTGTCTGCGTCTGGGCTCAATGATGGTCACACTACTCCTCATCCTCCTCAAACAGTGGAAAAGGTGTGTGTGTATGTTTGTATTTATACAAAATTGCGTCTTTAATTGATCTGTTTCTATGGACGTATGTTATATTGAGTCATGAATTGTGTGTGTTTCAGTGTGCTGATATCTGCTCCAGCTCTGCTCCCTCCTCTGTCTCTGATGTTGGAAAGCGTCCTGCACGCTGAACAACAGCTCATGGACCGAACCAAAGCCAAACTGCTGTCTGCCCTCATCTTAGCCCTGCAGATACAGGGACTCAACGGTCAGTCTATGTGTGTTTTGTTGACTTTTGAAAGCTGTCTCAGATTGGTGTTATGGCAATCCCATGATGCTTTGAAGCTTCTAATGAGCAGCATCTCAAATCAGTCAGTGCAGGGAAGTGTTCATGTGTGCATGTACTGTACATTTATATCAGTGTTGTTGAAAAGCCTTGTGTTGTGCTTCAGGAGGAGAGATTACCCAGCTGCCCCAGCTGCTGTTGTGCGTGTGTGAGATGGTTCAGGACGAGGCGCTGGCATTGATTGACAGCACACGTCACATGATCCAGAGGGGAGACATTCAGGAAGACAGTATGGAGACAGACAGCCCTGTCCAGAAAGACCAGCGAGACTCAGTAAGTGTGTTTTAATAGAGAAGCATAAATTGGACAGAAACAGAAGTTTTGATGTTGAAGTAAACACGCAGTGTAATGAGGTCATGTGACATGTTTTAAAACCTTTGTTACATATTGTGTGCAGTTTGAAATGCTGTTGTGTTAAAAAGACTGCTGTGTTTGCGTCTGTCCGTCAGGTGTGTGTGTTAGCTCTTCATCTGTCTAAAGAGTTGTGTCGGGCGGATGAGGATGGTGAACAGTGGCTGCAGGTGGTGAGGAAGCTGCCGGTTCTGCCATCGGCTCTGAGCGCTTTAGAACTGAGCCTGCGCTCCAAACAGAACCTCTACTTCACTGAGGCCGCACTGCACCTGCTGCTCACGCTCGCTAGAACACCACAGGTACACACACACAACACCACAGGCACACATCTGCTAATTAACCAGCTTACCAAACTGATGTGAGAGAATGAGTCAGAATATTAAAAGTTTCTGTTTTATTCTTCCTGGTCTGTAGGGGGCAGCAGCTGTTGCTGGCGCAGGAGTAATTCAGAGCATCTGTCTTCCTCTCCTCAGTGTGTATGAGGGTCCAGCTAATGGAGCAACACAGGTACTCAAACTATATTCTGTTTATCACTCACATATGTCCTTGTTTCAATAGCATCCCTCTTCTACTGGCTCTATGACTGATTCTTCTCTCTCTCTCTTTCTCTCTCAGGCGTTTGTGCGTAAGTCTCAAGATGCTCCCAGCTGGCCGGGTGTGTACAGGTTGAGTTTATCTTTGATGGAAAGTTTGCTAAAAACACTTCGTTACAACTTCATCAATGAAGCGCTGGACTTTGTGGGGGTGCACCAGGAGCGCATACTGCAGGTGTGTGTGTGTGCGCGATCTCCTAAGTTATTGTTCACTTCTGGTGAATGTACTTTTTTTGTGTGGTGTTAGGATAAGTCATTGATTGACAGTTCATCTGTCAGCACTGATCTGAGATCTGAACTCCTGTGTTTGTATACATGTGTTAGTGTCTGAACGCGGTGAGGACGGTTCAGTCTCTGGCATGTCTAGATGAAGCTGATCACACTGTGGGCTTCCTGCTCCAGCTCTCTAACTTCTGCAAAGAATGGCACTTTCACCTGCCACAGCTGCTCAGAGACGTACAGGTACACACACACACACACACACACGCACAATTACAAACACCAGCACATTCATATCTTCACTGCTGTGTAAATCTGAATCTGTGTTCGTCAATGTGTTGCAGGTGAATCTGTGTTATCTGTGCCAGACGTGTACGTATCTCCTCCACAGCAAGAAAATGCTTCATCATTACTTGCAGGTGAACATCAAATTCTACATTGTTTCCCAAACAAGTCAAGCAAATATTCATATTGTTAATTCACGATGTCTGTTTGTCACATGGGTTTTATTGTTGTCGTATTGTTCTAGTAGCTTTCCCCTACCCTTCAAATCTGCTCGTGTCGAATTTTTCTTTCTATAAGAACAATTTTATAAACTTTACACACTGAATCTGGATCGAATATGTTGGTCTGTGAAGTGAACTGATGTTAAAATGTATTGAGTACTGTCTGTGTGTAATTGATGTCACTGATTGATCTCGGTTTGTGCAGGCAAAGAATGGGGAGGGGCTTCCTCAGGGACCACACCCCCACGGTGCAGCCCAGCTCGCCTTCAAAGAGCAGGTGAGCGGTGAGAGAGAAGAGGCGGAGTCTAAAGCCCTGCAGGCGGTTCAGTGCAGCCTGTTAAAGATTCTCAGCAAAACACTGGCGACGCTACAACACTTCACACCAGACTGCTGTCAGATATTATTGGATCAGGTACATAAAACGCCAAATCATTACCTGTTACACAGCGACTCTAGTGTTTGAATCTCAGGGCTGTAATGATCAAAAATGCTTTAAATGTGTTTCAGTCCATGGACCTTGCGGAGTACAGAACTCTCTTTGTGTTAAGTTTCTCGACTCCTGCTTTTGATTCTGATGTGGCGCCGTCATTTGGAACGCTGCTGGCAACTATTAATGTGGCTCTGAGCATGCTGGGAGAGGTACAGCTTCTCTCTCGCTTATGTAGATCATGTCACATGATGGTCATGTTGATGGTTATTTGATGTTTGTGTTTTCAGATTGAAAAGAACAAGGAACCAGTTGTTTCATCTGAAGACACACAAGCTCTAAAGTGAGAAAATAAAGAAAATGTTTTCAATGTGAATATAGACTTCATCGATTACATCCTCCATTCTCCGTCTCTTATGTCTAGGTCATTGTTGATGTTCTCGATGGAGAACTGCTTCTATGTGTTGATCTCTCAGGCGGTTCGCTGTTTGAAGGATCCTTCAGTTCTGCCCAGAGACAAGCAGAGACTAAAACAGGAGCTCAGCTCTGAGCTGGTAACTCAAATCACACTTTAGTACTTGTTGTGATTTTCTTATTGCATTGAGCCTCACCCCAACTTTTGTTTTCTGTTAGAGCACACTGTTGTCAACGTTATTCCGGTATTTCCGACGAGGTTCCCCCTCCTCACCCGCCGGTCTGCTTCCTTCACCACAAACCAAACTACCCACGCCAGGATCCAAGGGCACGCCAGAGGGACAGGAGCCGTTTATTCAGCTTGTCCAAGCTTTCGTCAGGCACGTTCAACGCTAGACCAGACCTCAGACTTGCAGCTCTCATGAGCGATTAGTACTTGAAAAAGAGAAGAGCTGAATGACTTTGAAAAGGAATCTTTACACTTGACAACAGTGAATCAGTTTTTCACCAGACCTTCTGGTGCCAAAGTCCCTCTGGACGACACAGCTTTCCTATTTAAAAGCAGTTAATTTTCCCTCATAAAAACAGAAGCCAATGAAAACTGTTATCATACTCATTTAAATGTTTTTTTCAAGGTCCTTTGTAGTTACATGTATATAATTAACAAACATGTTACAGACTTTGTCACATGTCATAGGCTTTTTGTATTCAACTTTTGTATGTGACAGTTGTCGTATATTTGTCTTGTTAACCAAAATAAACTGAAAAACATATTATAGGGTGTGGATTTCTGAAGACATTTTTGCATACCAAACATTTTTAGGACTTCACCACAGATTGCCTGAAGTAACGATGGATGTACATTTGAGTTTAACTGAAACTTGATTTGCTAATCATAATCAAGCTTGGACAGAAGAGAGAGCGACTGATTCATGAAATCTTTTAATGTGCATTTATAACTCATGTACACATCTGATCAAAATATTAGCTGAGCTTGAGCGGGGTAATACAGCACAGACAAGTTAACAAGGAACTATTTAAAGGGAAAACAGTATAAAACTAACATTAAAAGTATTTACAAGATATTACTTAAAAACATTCCCTTTTACTGTGATGTTAAATGCTTGATGTATATGTGCAAATTTTTGCCAAACTGTATCAGCGTACCTCAGAAGGATAAAAATAAATAAAAAGAGGTCTTGAAGGGACAGACATCACAAGAATTGCATTAAATTCAAACGTGAAATCAGTCCAACATCTCTAACAGCTTTAGTGATGAAGACGCTGAGTCCCTTTCTGCTTCACACTGTGGGCCGGACGGCACGACTGTTTGTTCATTAGTCACTGGCCATTCAGTGGGACGTCCTATGAACAAACGGCAAAATGTAAGAATAAAATAAAAATACTGTGCTATTCTATACAAACACTTTAGCATGTTTTTATCCTGAAAAGAACTCAATTATGACACAAACACACCACCAAACCTAATAATATGTAAAGGTTGATATACAAACTACTTCATTAGCTTCAATATGAAGAGTCTAAAAAACTCAATGCAAGTTGCAGAAAGAATCAGTCTGCATGCTGTGACCATTACTAATCACATGCAAAGACTCTTCTGTAAACACACAAGCCCTGATTTAAACTAACCTTCAACCTGCAAAGCCTTCAGATAGTTACACTGAAACACACGGACAAAATAATAGACAGCAGAAGAGAGAAGAAAATGTAAATATATAGAGAGAAATACTACAGAGCAGATAAACTAATGTTGTGAAATTATATAGTCAAACCTCTTCAAAGCTCACGACATGAATACACTAAACTGATCACGATTTTAAAAGTAAAGTACTTTTAAATATGAAAACATGTGCCCTTTAACAGCTAGCATTATTTTGAGTGAACCGTGTTTGTCTTTAAGGTCCTGCAGACCACAACACGTCACATGCAAAAACAAAATAAAGTAATATTATGAAAAAAGAGCTGCAATGTTCAATTATATTTAAAAGAGTTGCATTCAAGACTACTGCATTATGAAAAATTACAAAATGTAGGATTTTACTCTATTTACACAATACAACCAGATGTTCATACTTTTCCTCATGTAAAACCACAGCGGAATCAACTGCAGTATCTGTTCATTTCTATGGAAATATCAATATTCTATATTAAAGGGGTCATATGACACAGCTAAAAATAATATTATCCTTTGTTTTGCATGTATTGCACGAAATGTATACACGATTTAAGGTTCAAAAACACTGTATTTTCCACACACCGTGCATGTTTGTATCTCCTCTTGCTCCGCCTCTCTGAAACACGCTGATATTTTACAAAGCTATGATTAGTCAGTTAACCAGTGCGTTGTGATATGTCGAATACTGATGTCGATTTTTGGGGGTGTGGTTACACGAGACGTTAGAGGTAGGTCTGTGTGAGCACTTGCTTTTAGATAGATCACATCTGTAATTTTACGTGTCTAATACATGCATGTGCAACTTATAACACACATGTTTATATAACCCCTTTAATTCTACACATTAAGTGTCACGAAAGTGGCTGAATATAGTGAATGATAAACAGACCTCCAGGTTTCCTCTGGCCCTCTTCAGCACACCGTAAGTCAGAGACACTGCAGGACACACACAGAACAAACATCAGCGCTCTAATATCACACCTGTCTGAGTGTGAATGTGTAGAATCTTACGCTGGTCTATGATGACACGCTCCATGCCCTCCTTCAGATGATTGGTGGATCTGAGGCGTTTAACAGCTCCAGTGAGCATTCTCTCCTGCTGAGACAAACGACTCTTCAGACGGGAGATCTCACTCCTCAACAGCTCGTCCTGAGTGCAGAAGAGACGTTGTGATCAGCAAGTTTTTATAATTGCAGCTTCCCAGAAGTCTTGGGTTTGTCTTGTAGACATGAAAGTGTGTTACCTGTTGAGTGTGTATGCCGTCTCCTGAGGGCAGCGAGACTCTCCAGAGAAGTTTGAGTAGTCGTGCGGCTTCTTCCAGAACATGCTGCATAGTGTTGACACTTCTGGAGAATCCCTTCATCTGAAACTGATCTAGAACCTGATACAAACACACAATGTCTTCATACACCTACAAAACACACCACCAGTGAAGTGAAGTGTGTGTGTTCTTACCTTGCTGTTGTCATGTATCTGTGTGTCCAGATCAGCGGTCAGTCTCTGGGCTTCACTCATCTGTTTGCGCAGGGCGTTATAATCTTCTATCAGACCCAGAATGTGACGGCCGCGCCGGTCCGCCCAGAGCCGATGACCCGGTACAAGTCGAGATGGAGCGTGAGACTCGCTGTCTGCTGAACTGTCACAATCTAAACACAACACACCCAGTTTACGTACGAAGGTTGCCTACGCTAGATTCCACAAATGTTATATAACAGACAGAAAATACTGACCTTGTGCAGGACTGGAGCGGTCTGTGTGCGAGTGAGCAACATCTGATTTACTAGCTCCATCTGAGAAGACGGAAAAAAAACAGTTCAAGTTTTATTGCTCTTAGTTTTTTTTTTTATAGGCTGTGCATCGCAGAAGTTTTATCATAAACATGGATTGTGAGCACACAAAAGGTATGTTGCAGAGGTGTGTGTGTGTTTGTACCCGTCTTTGTGAGCAGGTAGTTGATGTTAATGGTTGATTTGGGGTCAGAGCGGGACAGTAGTTGTTGTTCTAATCTCAGTCTCAGTGATGTGTTGGTCTGGATGCTTCTTTCTAACTGCACACGCAGCTGTCTGATCTCAGCCAACAGCTCGTTCAGATTCACTGCAGATCCACATTCAGATGCAGAAACTTCTCCTGCACACATACACATCAGCATCCACATGTTTAATGTCTAAGTAGGCAGCACACTAGGATTTGTAGTACAGCTATCAGATTAAGATTGAAGAGTACATGGCGATGTACATGTGTCTCTGTACGAGTCTGTGTGTGTACCTGTGTGCGTCTGTGTGGTGTTCTTCATATGTTCTTGCACTTGTAGCTCCACACGCACAGTCTGCAGGAGCTTCTGAGTGTCACACAACTGCTGCTTCTGATGATTGTTCTCACACTGCAATCTAAGACACACACACCTTATTAAACAGGGATGATATACTGAGCGTGTGCACGTGTGTAATTTCAAACGCTATACAATTTGCAGTCATTACTAAAACTCATTAACCTATCATTACACAGGCCCTCTGAGAAAGTCACGTGATACATACAAAAACCCCATTCACACACACTAACTGATCCCATTACTAGTTTGGCTTTCCCAAATCACTTTTGGGATCACATCTGGAAGCATTTGCGTTCACACAGAAGGCACTCTCTGGCAGTTTAACAGCAATTTTCTGGGATCAGTGGTCTGTGTGAATGGGGTTCTGGTAACATTAACGGGATCAGTCACGGAAAGCACCCTGTTTGAACAGAAGGCAGAAACAATGCAGTTAAAGCAGTGTAACGATGACACGCTTCTATAATAAATCGTACATCATTTCTCTATGAAAACAATTAAAGTTAAGCGAGTAATTTTTGTTCGTTAGTTGATGGAAATCTAAAAAATACTATTCCTCTTAAGCTATTCACCAAACATATGGTCAGATCCGAGATTAGCCGGTCTGCTTCTAAACCCAGTTTAAACTTGAAACTACACTTCTCAAAACTAATAACACGAAAATACGCTTCAATAAACTTGATGGCTTATCAATTCTGCGCACAGTTTCTGTGCAGACACCGCTAACAGACTAACTCCCAACTTTCACCCGAACATTTACAAAAACAATATAAGAATGATGATCATATACCGAGCTAAGTGTATAATTGTGTTTTTTATAGCATTTTGTGCAATATGTTTTATTAACAGGTTTTTCATTTGATCCGCGTGAGCATATTCTGAAATGCATTGTTTTCCTTAAACTTTGTTTTAAAAAACTTTTAATATATTTTTAAACTCATATTTTTGTACATCTTATTACTGAAAAATGTATACCTCATGCCTTTGTTATTGCAGTTAGGCTATGTTGCAAAAAAACAGGCAAATTTTTACTTTACAGCGTTCGTTAATCATTTTTTCATTAAGAATCTGTAATTCATGCACGCACACGCACCTGACTCAAGATTCATATCTTTCTTCAACAATAAATTCAAATTCTGGCCAAAATCTGCATGTGTGTCCGTTTTACCTGTTCAGGTTGACCTGTAGTTGACTTCGCTCTTGTTTGAGCGTTTCACACTCTTTTCTGCTCAGCTCCAGTTTAGCTGTTCGTCTGGCCAGAGCCTCTCTGAGACGATCATTCTCCTTCTGTTTATCTGCACACACACATGATATCTGTATCTGAATACAGCCCTTAAGACATCTGTAAACAGAGTTTGTGTGTGTGTGTTATACCTCTCGCTCCCTGGTTGAGTTGTTCTTTAAGTGTTTGGTTTTGAGTCAACAGGAAGTGAAGCTCACTGCTGATGTGAGCCTGATCCTCAGAACCAGCGATGAAGATGTTGGTGGCTGCTGATCACACACACAAATAATGTCAAAGAACAAACAAATGCAAACAAATAAACATGCTCAATTCAAACAAATCAAATCCAACCAATTATTCTGCATGTACTGTGTGTGCATGTGTACCCGAGTCTTTCTCAGCCTCCAGTAATTTTCTCTCTAACTGTTCTCGGAGTCTCTCATTGGTTCTGATGGTTTCTTCAAGGCGCTGGCGCAGCATTCTGATCTCATGCAAATGTTCGGACAACAGGTCTACACGACAGAAAGATAAAAAAACAATTCTGCATTCACCTACCGTGATGTCAATATTTGAATTTTAATCAAATGACAATTATCAAGCGTCACTATCAGTAAATCACAGGTGAGCTCTACCAGAGTTGATGTTCTTGCCGTCTGATGTGTTCTGCTGCGCTGTTGGTCTGTCTGTCATGTGTTTCTGTGGGCTGTGTTTCAGGATGGAGCGTGTCAGGTCCAGTTCACTGTGAAGTGTTGCATTCAGCTCCTCGCTGCTTCTTAACTGTTCCTGCAGACGACCGTTTTCCCGTTGCAGCATTAGGACACTCCCATCTCCACCTTCAGACACGCCCACATCGAAAGACACGCCTACGGCTCCTGACCTCTGACCTGGTAACGCATCAGCATTGTTTGCCTTCAGACCTGTGGGAGGTGATGAGAAATCATTACAACGAAACCCACTAAGGAGAGAATATTGTTTCTGCTTTTCTGCTTTATTATTTCTCTCCGCCCACCCGGCCTTGCTTACATTCGCAAAGAAATGACATCACATTTTAAATGAAAGATTCCTGTAACATTTTCTTTATAACATTCACTGTTAATGTAAGAAAAATGAGGAAACTGATTTCATGTTAACTTGAATTTTGTATAACGACGCTTTCCAAAGATCACACATCATCTTCTCATATAAACGTTAAACCTAATCTGAAATTCACAACAGCACGCAAACAATGCCACTCAAATACACTGACAGCAGCGGTGATTTTTACCTTCCTGTTTCTTGGCTTTCAGTACGGTCCTCAATCTCCTGTGAGAGATGCCGTCATACATCACAACCCGCTCGCTCATCTCTAGATCTACTGCTAACCCAGACCTGATCTCACTATAAAGCTTTTAAGATGCCCATAAAAAGCAAAATCTCTCCATTTGATCTTTGCATGACACTAAACCCAAGCTCATCATGGATGTGTGTGCATGTGTGTGTTCAGAGCTCTAAAAGGCTGTCAGGAGAGAAGATTAACGCTGGATACTGAATAATGTATCTGTATGAGCCGGTAACAGGACACTGGCCTCCACTAACTGCTGAACAAGAACACTCTCACAGGAGACAAAAGAACGACAGCACATTTAATAAGAGAAAGATGTGGTGCTTAGTCTGCTTAAAACTAAATGCCACAAACGCATCGAATTTAGGCGCTCAGAACGCAAGATCTCTGCATATCCTCAAACAGATCTGGAAATCATGTGAATCTAATGATCAATATATTTATAAATTCAAAATAAAAGAAGACATTTTGAAGAACGTTGGTCACCATCAACACTGAACCCCACTGACTTCCACTGTATAAACACAAACCACCGAGACGTTTCTCAAAATATCTTATTTTGTGTTCCACTGAAGAAACTTTGAATAACACGTGGAATTTTCATTCTGAGCAAACAATCCATTTAACTAAAACATGCAACTTTATAACTCCTCCTGTGATCCATGTAAGCAGATTCATAAACATGATTTATTTTGGTACCTGTGAGAGTTCTGTTGGGGGTTTGGCTGCGGAGAGCGGGAGGGCTGCCGTGGAAGGAGCTGGTGCCATCATTGGACAGTCGGTCACTCATCTCAGAGTCTGAGAACTGCTGCATTGTGGGAACTTGTGAGTGTAGTTGTTTCTGCAGAGCTTGAATGAGCCGGTCTTTCTCCTGCAGTTCTGCAGACAGTCTGTCACCAACCACATACACGCATTATTAAACAATCACAGCAAACAAAAGCAAGAGCGGAGTAAAACAATTCATAATAAACACAGATGTGTTGTTGTAAGGTGACACAACGAGGCTGAATTCTGATTCACATGCTGCTACTTCACACATGTTTTGAGTAATCGGGACATCCGACTGCATCATAAAATAGCACCAGATTGGGTGCCAGATGTGCTCTGTAGTGTGAAGATCTAAAATAGCACCACATCACACCATGCAAGCATTGGCACTATAACGTTTGACGAACTAACAGTCACTTTTGTACAGATAGTCACCTGAAAACACCCTAAAGAGCCATGTGTATGGCTGGAAAACGCAATGTGTCTATGAAAGATTGTTATCTGAGAGAGATCTCACACACTCCACAGCACACAGACCCTTCACAAATACCACTCACTGGGCAATATAATGCTGTGTGCTAATAGCAAGATTCCTGTTCTGCCTGCACAAATAAACCATCTGCAGATGCTGCTGTTCTCTGTCGCCCTCCAGCTGAGAGCGCAGGTACTGCAGCTCCTCCCAAACCCATTCACATTCACTGTCAGGAGAGAGCCAAACACTCGCACATCAAACATCCCCAGACTTCATCATGAGTGTGTGTGCATTTCATTCCTCTCGTGTAACAATCACAGGAATGTTTCCTTGAGATTTCTTCAGCTGTGTGTTTAGTTTTTGTGATATTAATGCGGTTCATTCCTATTAGGTTATGGGTGGATCCCATGCAACATATCTACACTGATAAAAGACGGTACAGATTGACAAACTGTAAGTCACTGTTAGAAAAAAAGCGTCTGCTGAATGAATAAATGGCAGTGTAGTAGATGCGGATGTGCTTACCCAAGGGCCATCTCTGACTCCGCCCCCTCCTCATTCTCTATGCCACCAACCCCTGTAGAATAACACAAAACATACACAAACGCTAAGCAGTATGTAAAAATAAATGCCTCTTGTAGGAAACTATATAAGTGCATACTTTATACTTTCAGAGCTAGCATGCACCATGCACTTTTTCTGTCTCTATGTGAATTCTTGTGTCTGACATGGCTCACATTCTTTGTGTTTTTTTCTGTGTATGTGTGTGTTTACCCTGTTCAAGTTTCTCCAGCAGACTCAGACTGCGGTCGAGTCTCTCTCCGAGCTGAGTTCCCTGAGCAGCGTGAGTCTCGCTGGGCTGAAGTAACTCCTCCAGAGCTCCTCTGAGCTCCAGCAGCTGTTTACGCTGTTCTACACCCAAACCACGAGACACGCGGATCTGTTCCCTCAGCTCGCACAACTCCCGAGCCTGAGACTGGACCAGAGACTCGATTCTACAGCGCGAGAGAAACACTTTATACAACACAGTCATGTCAACAGAGAATACTTCCTCAATGTTTGATGATGATTACCTAGACGGAGATCCTGATTGGCTGTTTCTGCTCAGGCTTCTGCTCAGGCTTCTCTCTTTCTCCAGCTCAGAGTTGAGTTGGGCGATCTGATCCTTCATCATCTTTCTATCTTCTTCATCACCTCCGGTGAGGTCAGAGGTCACGCTCAGGAGCTCGGATGATAAAGATTTCTTGCGCAGCTGTTGCTGGAGGTGCTGGATGGTTCTTTGCTGCTCTTCCACCTGCGCTCTGAGCCTCTGGAGGTGCTGATGGAGGAGGGCGGGGTCAGCGTTAGGGTCGATGAGGTCAGAAGGACAGGGTCGAGGGGAGCTCAGCCCCGGAGAGCTTGGGTACGAGGGGCTGGATGCTGTAGTGTCAGGAGAAAACCTGTCCCGATTCCTCTGCAGCTCAGGAGACAGAACAGGAACCAGCCGCAGGACACAGTCCACGTCTGAGAGCGACGAGAGATAAATATTCAAGCAAACAAACATGATTTAAGTTAATAACAGCAATATTACCCATGATACCTGTTATGAGGCACGCCAGCTGTTATCATGTTTTTAACAAGGTTACAGTAAGAATCCACATTAGTTGAATTATTATGAATCCCATCCGAAGCAACATAGTTTGGTCATGCAGAGAAATGATGCAAACTTCAACAAACCGTGTTAATGCAAACCCAACACTCGTGTGCAGACGAACAGACAGAATGAGATTAAGATGTCGACTATATTTTGGGTTGAACTATTTCTTTACCCATCCACAGTGTTATTTCATTCACCATCGGTCTCGCCATGCAAAATAAGAAAGCATATTTCTTATCCGAGGAGATCTTTGAGAGCTCATTCCGTACAGAAACCCTGCCATGCAAAGGAAGCCAGCCAATCACGTTGGAGTGTTTCCTCCCTGTCTACCTGTGCTACTTCCTTCCTCTCTCTCCGTCTCACTCTTCCCACTCGTTTCGTACCCAAGGTCCTGCGCCTCCACCTGCACCCCTTTATCATCCCGTTCACCAGAGGGCGCTAGAGCACACAGGAAGGAGTGAGAACAGCAGTAATATGCTGTCGTAGTATTCACAACCATAATAAAAAAGCATTTTTGTTGAGCTGTTTTTGTTTGAACAATGCGTTGTGAGATGCTTGGTGTTGTTGATTGAATCTAGATCAGCCGGTATGTTTGAGAACGAGTGAAAATTCACAAATAAAATCGTTCGCTGTCCATTCACAGTCAAAGGAAACAAAAATGTAAGCACAACTCTGGTTTTGTGGGGTTGTGTTCTTGCGTGTTCTCACCTTTGCACTGATCAGTTTGTTTGTCTTTATTTGAGCCGTGCACAGCGATGACGGACTGAGCCATCGCCAGCTTCTCCTCTAACTTCCGACACGCCCTCTGTCTTTCCTTCAGGGCCTTCTGCAAACTTTGGATATGTGCGTCCCTCTCGATAGGGTCATTTTCAGGTGCTTCTCCACCTCCTCCACGCCCATTGAGTTTACATTCAAGCTCCTCCTCTAGTTTATTGATATTCTGAAAACCGTCCGTATGAAGTTTAAGAATCCTCAACAGGTTGTTGTAAAGATTCTGTCTCGAGGGCTTCAGTAAAGTACTTTGGTGTGATGGTTTGGAGCTGTACTGGTCCTCTTGTCCCTGTTGAATGGGTGTGCTCGTCTTTTGTTGGTGTCTCTCGGTGCCTGGTGAGCCCTCGAGAGATTCTCTCTCCAGGAAGGCGCGCTGCAGTCTGTCCAGCCACTGCTTTAACTCTGGATTGGGCGAGTTCGCCCGAGAATGGTTTTGGCTTGAGCAGACGTCTGCGAGAGACTGGGTGGCACCTTCAGCGGCTCTGATGCACTCAGACAGACAATCTGTAAGCTGACGATGTTGCCATGATGGGATTTTTTCTTCTTGTGGCCTGTGAGTGTAACTCCCCTCCAGACCCATGAGGGCGCCGTTGTGTTTGCTAGTTTCACTAAAGTCAACTGACTCTGAAGTCCTGAGCTTTTCCTGCTGCTCTGCATTCATCCTGCACGGCTGCAGCTCTTTCAGGCTGTGAGTTTCCCCTGATGGCCTCACGGATCCATCCACATTCTGCTTAGAAGTTCTGACTTGTTTAATCAGGTCCTCTAACCTCTCACAAACAACCTGAGGATCTACTTGCCCAAAGGTTTGGCTTGTTGCGTCCACACCGCCGAGTGACATGATTGCGGACTCCGCCGTGTTCAAGCACTCCAACATCCGAGCGTTGAGTCCGTCTTTCTCTTCAACATCCTTCTGAAGTTCTGCACACCTTTGCTGCCACGACACGTCTCCCGTCTGACCCAGACCGCACTCGGAGTCCAAGCTACACGCGGTGAGGTAGGCGATGGTGGACTCTGCTGCCTGCAGGGCCTCCAGGTATTCTCGGTTGAGCCTGTCCTTCTCTTGTAGCTGGACCTGAAGCTCCTCCCACTCCTGGACTTGTTGCTGCAGGCAGGAGATAAGCTCCTCCTTCTCCTGGCATTCCTGATTCAGCAGCTCTAACTGCAGCATGAGCTCGGAGTCAAGATTCAGGTCTGTGTTTTGTCCAGCGTCAGCCTTCGGTTTCAGTCCTGCGGTTGGACTTTTGGAGTCTTTGACTTCATCCAAGTCAAGGTGTTGGTGCTGTGCGGATTTTGAAGATGTCTTGCTGTCAGAGGTGTAGTCTGACTCTTCAGCTGCCCTCAGGTCACGGCGCCAAGGGTTGACGTGGTCCGACATCACCTCGCTCAGATCCTCAGAACTCTGCCCGGAGCTTTTACTGGGTCGCACAGGAACCGGAAGCCGTGATTTGACATATGCCTGTAACAAACACACGTGAGAAACTCATTTTGCCAGCACACAGACATTTGGAAAGAATAAGTTTGACACTTACTGCATGTCTGGCCATGTGTTGCTTCCTGCTAAGTTTGGTGGATTGTCCCTGAATTTTCTCTTCTTTCTCCTGTGTTTCTTTCTTTTCTTTCTGTTTGCTCTCTTTCACCTGTTGCTGCTTCTCGGAGGTCTCGGAGTGTCTCTGTGAATCTTTAGTTTCCGTACGCACTCCTTCCATCTCAGTGGCAATGTTGACGTTCAGCTCTGTGTTGAAGTGACCTTTGGCTGATTTCTGCTGGAGCTGCTCTTTAAGTAGTCGGATGATCTTTCTGTGACTTTTGGCTTCCGAGCGGAGCGTCTTGACGGTTTGCTTTAGGTCTCCATGGCTGTCGCTTTCTCCGGAACTCTCAGCGCTTTCTTTTGAGTCAGTGGCGTGTTCCTCCTTCAAAAGTCCACGGAGCTCAGCCGCTTCTGAGCGCAGTTTGGCCACTTGCCCTCTACAAATTGCAGCGAGTAGCTTTAACTTGATATATAAGCAAAGCAACAATGTGAATACATATTTATCCTGAACATACCTGAGCTGAGAGACTGACTCCGCCCCACAGTCTGTGAGGAGCAACCTCAATTCTGCCTTTTCAGGTTCGTCCCTTAGCATTCTGGAAGTTGGTGGTACTGCATCTTGATCTCTCAGCGACGTCAGATGACCTTCACCATAACAATCTTCCTCATTACATTTCTCCTTGAAAATCAACAACACATGGGACAACAGTGAAACACAGGACTCAGACACAACACAAATACAAAATTGCATTGAGTTTAGCATTTCACACAGACTTGTTGAGGTTCTTGAGAAGGGTTTATTCCATAAAATGGTACGTACCTTCACATTTGGATGTTCATCTTTAGCGGCAGGTGGCTGCTTTCCCTGTGTTTGCTACAGTAATGGGATGTTTGATGACATATGACTTAACAACATAAAATGTCAATGGAACAGAATATAAAGAAAGCACACGATAAAGGCAGGATGGGGCGACTGCAGGTGATGGTGGGTAAGAAAACGAGCCAGAAAGACAGAAAGGAGATAACGGGGGTTAGCAGGAAAGAGAGAGACAGAACGAGTGGAAGAAAACGTGTATAAACAAACACACTCATTCAGCAGACAAACACATCAGAGAAACTCTTCTAGAAAGTTCAAGCCAACTAATGTTAGTAAAAGAGAGATTCAATGACGGGCGTGAGGTCAATCATACACTAATATAATGCAAAACCACATAATAGGTTTTAGGTAAATGGTCAGGGGTTAAAAAGAGTATGAAAATGAACCCCTTTCAATAACATTCACCTTTGTACATTTTCCAAAGAACAAGACATATGATTGGACAAAAACTCATATAAAAAAAAACCTTCAATACCTTAGTAGGAGTTGAAAGGTTGATGAGGTCTGGTTCTGTCTGAGAGTCGTCTGGATGATTACCCACAATGTCCTTCTCCATAGGTACCAACTTCTTTTGTAGTTCAGCGTTTACTGCCTGTAGCTCCAAGATCTGAACGTGTGAGTAAAAATTTCAATGTAATATGCAGAGCTCCTTAGGAGACTAGAGGAACCATTACATTTTTATTTGGTGTAGATTTCTGTGCATCACAAAGTAACTCACCTTTAAACTGAGTTGTTCTACAGTCAGGTGCTGGAGCTCCTCCTCTGGTCCCTCCCCCAAGCATATGCTCATATAGGACGTCTGCTCGCCAAACAAACTCATTGTGTCCACTAAAACAGATGAACCAAATAAGCATAAAAAAGAAACCACACAGAACCCTTATGAGTCAAAAGTAATAAAGTGAAGAATTTGACATTTAATAAAAGATAGAATATTTGTGAACGTACCAGAGTCGTTGGCCTGTCCGACTCCTCCTCCTCTGTTCTGAATCTGTCCCAGACGTGCCTGCAGAGATGCGTTCCAGCGCTGAGCTTCCTCTAGTGCATCACGCACGCTCTCTAACTCAGAAGGGTTTGAACCTGCGAAAACACACACAATTACATTTGTGCTTTAGTCATTAGTCCTACAAAGATCTGAGAGTGGATGGAAAATAAGAAGGGAGGACAAAATAAGCTTAAGTACTTTTTTTTCAGATTTCTGAGTAAATTTAGCAGATGCGCCTGACCCAATTTTGTGAACTGTACAGACAGTTAACTGGCTAAAAGAATATCTATATGACAAGATATATTTACATTGTAAATCTTTCTTTACATTTATTTTTAATACAAAAAGTAAAACAATCAATACAATTACAATAATGGTTAAAAACCATTAATGTATGTTTTTACATTTCTGTGATGAAATGGCGACAAAGCAGAAAGCCAGAAGCAGCATTTAAATTTGAAAGCTATGTTTACCGAATTCTTTACAATATGTACTAAATATGCCAGCTGCTAGTGAATAATCATAGTTAGTGCATTATGATGTTGTGAATAAAAAAAACTTTTTTTTATATTATTTAAATCCATTGTGTAAAGTCTATCAAGTATAACAAGGAAATTATTTTGAAAACCAGAGCCGTTATTGTTTCCAGTGCGACTGTCATGCTAGAAATGAAAGGTCAAATTGAGCACATTGCATTACTGGATAGCAAACAATGCTCAAATTGAGAATGTAGTAGGTCATCTGGGTATTTCAACCATATGGGTTTAAGGCTAGTCCCAGAATAAAATGAATGTGTGACCTGTATTCAATATAACTTGCCCAGACATATCTTAAAATATATCAGTGCAATTGTTTTGTCTCAAGATGCACACCAGTAATATATTCTTCTAAAGCCTTTTTATATAAGCGACATAAATCTCTTAATTCAACCAAGGCATATTACTGGTTTAAACTAAGCCGTGTCTGTAAAACCGGGCCATAGTATGTAAACATACAGCATATTTCAAATATATAAAATCTCTGTATGTTTGTGCAAATAAAGGCATGAGTGTTAGGTTAAAAAGGTTAGAGAGTTTATTAGTGCTTCAGTGTTTATCATGAGCAGAAATTACTTTATTAGAAAGACAAACAAACAAACAATGACGTCACAGATGAATGAGCAGAAAACATAAAGAGGAATAAACAGATATACAGAGAGGAAAAAAGGACAGAACATGACAGTGAAAATATCAGCCAAAGACAGAAAGACGCACATCAACAGGCCAACACAGAATCTGCATAATTGTGTCAAGTTTAAATAAATGATGAATTTGGAAACGTATTTCCAAAAATCAGAGCAGAAAACGTCTGCAGATTCCATGTACAAGGACAGAAATGTGGGGAAGAACAGATGCAGAAGGAGTTTGTGATTGATGTACAGAAAATGCCTGTGATTTTTTTTATGACCAATGATTGTAATTTAAAGCTTGAGATCTGTCAGCTGATAGCGCTTTCTTTCTGTACTCCACCTTCTGTCAGCTTGGCTCTATGTATCTCTCTCTGTAGCTCATCTCTCAGCTTCTCATTCATCTGAACGCCGTCTTCCAGCTGCTGTCTGAGGAGTGACACGGCTGTGAGCTCCAACTGCAGCGCCTGCAGCCTCTCAACACTGCAAAAATGAAATGATCACAAAACATCCAACACTTCACATGATGGGCAGACCGTCCAAGGCGAGTGTTGCGTACACACCTGTCGTGCTGTTTGAGAGCTCTGATGAGATTGGAGTAAAGATGCTGTTCGGCTCTCAGTGCGCGGTTTAACTCCACCTGCTCAGCCAGCACATCGGACAGGGACGGTAGATCCTACCAACATCAGAAGCACAGGGTCAGAGGTCAGCACTACTCTCACCACAGACAGTCAAATACAGGGGAATACAGTTTTTCTGTAAGACATCATTCTGCTACCTCACGCTGGCTGTCTCCTCCAATAAGGGTACTCTCTCTTTGAGGAAGAGAAGACAGACTGGGTTCAGTCACACCAGGTTGGGTGGCTTGGTCGCGGGTCAGAGGCAGCCGGCCGTCTCCTCTCTGGGCTAAACGCTGGTGCAGCTCCTGTAGAGATGACAACCAACCCACAGAATCCAAAAGTCAGTTATTGTATTTTACTCAGGTAGAGAACAGTCAGACCATCCCCAGATTTCTGAACCTGCAAAATGTATTCTTACGTTAATGATTTCCTCTTTGGTGTTGAGTGTGGACGAAAGACTTTCAATATTGGCCGTCTGTCCGTCTAATCTTGCTTGAAGTTCTGAGAGCGTGGACTGAAGCTCTGCTAGAGAAATCTTTCAGACACACACAAACACACTGTTCATTTGGGAGTTTTATAGACGAAAACGTAAAAACTCATCAAAGATACAAATATCAGACCTTGAGCTGGTTTTCTCTCTTTAGCGCTGCGTTAAGAGCTTCGGTTTTCTGAGCCAGCTCTTTTTTCAAAACAACTGATGTTTTCTTATTGACTGCAGTTTGATCCAGCATTTCCTCACTGTATCTCTTGCTCAGCTCGGCTACAAACACACCAAACACAGGTTAGATAATCTCGGATATGATTTTGGTCTAGACGTGTTTTTTGCTTTGAAGCCGCTATTCCTCAAGGAGAAGCATCTTCTCACCTTCTCTCTCAGTGAGTTGCTCTTGCAGCACCTGGATGGTCTGTCTGAGTTCCAGCACCTGAGGGGGCGGAGCCTCACCACTCCTCATTTCCAATAGGATGCGTTCTTTGTCCTGTCCACGTTGTAGCAGCTTCTGTTGAGCACAAAACATTATCATTCGTCATTTCACCTACATTTTGTGCCTCAACGTTTCTTTTCCTTTCAATAATTTGGCAGACGATTTCATATCCACCAATGATCAAACTCCATCAGTAAGAGCGAAAACAAAGCATAAACAAAAGGGCACTTCCTAAAAAATAAAGTCTGTGAAAACATTTGTTGAGGAGAGTACAAAAGCTGCCTCGCGATCAAAAGTTTAACGTACATTAATGAAGGCGTCCTTCTCTGATAACATGGCACGGAGTTCAGCGATCCCCGTGTGACCCTCTTGTGTTGCCGTAGCGCTCAATCTCTGTGCGTTTCTGAGTTGCAGCTGCATGTCTGCCAGCTGTTTGCGCAGATCCTGCAATTCAGCTGCACAATCGCTAAGAGCCTGCGTGTGATGCTCTGCACTCTCCTGCACGTACAGACACACATTCGGAGAGGTTAGAACATTCCCATCCGTGTCGTCCATACGTGAACGAGTATGAGTGTGTGTGTTTAAGTACCCTAAGTAGTTGATCTTTGCTGCTGATGGTGGCCAGCAGGTTTACTACAGCGGACTGATTCTCAGACACCAGCCTCTCTCTGTGCTTCACTGCTTCAGACAGCATGACCTCGGCAACCTTTAACCTTTGACTCATCTGCTCGGCCAGCTCTCGTCCCTGAGACTCTGACTGGCTGAGAACCGTATTGGCCATCTCCTGTGGAGACATGAAAAGATGATGATGCTTGTCTTTGTGCAGGTAGGAAAGAGCATGCGGACGTTTGTACCTCCAGATCTTTAGTCTTGTTGTCCAGAGCTTGCTGTAAGTGCTGTATAATGGAGTCTTTCTCTCTCAGAGCTCTCTGAAGGTTCTCCTCAGTCTCGTCTTTACACCTCTGAAGATTCTTCAGTGAGTTCAACAGCTGCTGCAGTTCTAGATCTCGCTCCTTTACGAGAGCGTCGAAGCTCTACACACACAAATAAATGCAAGACATCTCATTCCAGATTTGGTCAGAAACCGCTCAAACGCCAAGAAATCATTCATACAAATAAACATTGATGGATCTCTTACGTTAATGGTTTCCTCATTGTGTAAGAGCAGGTTGTTGAGACGCTCCACATCTCTCTCTTTCTCCCTCAGACTCAGCTTCAAGAGATGCATCTCATTTTCTTTCTCTTCTACGACTGCAAATTTATCATCCAGTGCTTCCTGCACGAACAAACAAAAAACATCAAGCCTTCTGCAACTGGCCGGAAACAAATTCTCAAAAGACAAACTCAAACCTCCAAAGCCTTCTCTTTCTCCTTCAGTCTGGCTCTGAGTTTAGCCACCATGGCATCACCGCCCTCTTGATTTCTGTTCTTCTCCAGATCTTTCACCATGTTCATGTAGTCCTGAAAGACACTCTTGTGTGAGTGTTGAAGAAGTAGAGCTGTATTCAACCTGTGTATGTGCATTTGTGTTACCTGCAGCTGTTGGTCTTTATGATTCAGGTTGGCTGCGAGACGTTCTATAGCGTTCTGCAGTTTTTGCTCTGAAGCTCGGCTCTGCTCCTGCTGTTCTAGATGCTGCTGTTCAAGAGCGTTCTCTCTGTCAGCCAGAGCGCCGTTCAGCTTCTTTAACTGATTCTGCAGATCCTGTGAAGCGATAAAGAGAAGTCACACATGTCGCTTACCTCTGGGAAAATGTTTTATTATTTACTCCAGTTTCTGTGTGTGTGCCGATGTTACTCACATTTATAGTTTTGTCTCCCTTCTTCTTTTGCTGTTGTAGTTGTTCTAGTTCCTGTTCCAGTTGTCCTCTAGCCTGCTGGAGCAGGACGAGCTCTGAATCTCGGTTTCCCAGCACACGTTGCAATCTCTGAAGTTCCAGCGAGGATGAACGAGCCTCTGTGTGAAGTCGCGACAATTCAGCCTGCTGCTCCAGAAGCAAAGACTGCTGATCTTCATCTCCCTGGAGAACAGAAGAGCGCATGGCTTTACTAACACTGACAACACAAATATTTATCTGCCTTAATGCAAAACACAGACACATGAGTTTACATGCCTGATATTTCTGCACTTTGGCTTTATGAAGGGCCTCTCTCGCCTTAGCCAGAGCCTGATCCCTCTCCTCCAGATCACGAGATAAATCCTCAATCTAAAAGTGACCACAAACAAACAATCAGATTTTTGCAACAGTCATGCAGCTATGACAATATCATTTCTGACCCAATTTCGGAGTTCAATACTGGCGTCACACCTCTTTCTCCTTCTCTTTGAGAACCAGACTGAGGCCCTGAATGGTTTTGTCACGTTTCAGAGAGTTCTTCTTCTCTGCTCCCAGCTCGCCCTCTCTCTCCTGCAGCTCATCAGAAAGAGCCTGAAAACATGAAAACATCTTTAATGAGTGGAGGTCCTGAACGCTTGTCAGAATGTTAATAATCCATTCAAAGCTAGCTACTTTTAATTTGCTATACAGTGTCAAACAATATTAAAGTGTTAAAGGGACTTGACCGGTATGTTTAAGTGTGTGTGTTTGTGAGCAGCTATTACCTTCTTGTCTCTCTCTGTTTCCTCTAGCGTGTGATAAAGCTGTTGGCTGTTGCTCTTGGCAGTTTTGAGCTCTTCAGTCAGCTGTTTGGTCTTCTGCTCCAATCTGTTCAACGCCGTCTGTGTTTCAATGCACATCTGTAACACAAAAAAGAACACACAATAAACATGCCGTCTAATCTGACTAGACTCCTGCCCGTGTAACCAGAGGTGCATCCATGTGTCACAGCAAGTGTATGAGTGTGTACCTCCGGTCTAAAAGGTGTGTACTCATCATTAAAATCTTCCTCCATTTGTCTCAGTCTTTTCTCCGCCATCGATCTCACACCCCGGTGAGCATGTGCGAAGGTGAAGCGTGAAGGCGTCAGTACTGGAATCTTGCTACCCTCACATTGCGAGATGGGGCACACCCCTTGCACGATCTTTAAGAGTTGAAGTATATCAAACACCAGTGAGGTTTTGAGAGTGTTCCTCCCGTATGCTGCACCGATGGAGGCGTGGTCAGACCCCTCGAGGGTCACTGATTGGAGGGACGTTGATCGAGACAGAGTGCTCTTCTTTTGCACTATGTTCAAGTACTCTCGATTTCCCAGAACTCCAGAATGTGCGTCTTTACTCTGACGTGGAGATAAACTTACCTGCAAACATTGATCTTGATGTGTTCCTGCCCTTCTTAGTGGTTCAAGACTCACACATCTCCTCAAATGCCCTGTGAACGTCCGCTGTCTGACATCACCACTCGTTTTCACCCCTTGGCTTCTTCCAGGCGTCTTCCACTTGTCATCAACCGCCGCTTGATCCAGCTGTGGTTGAACTAAAGACTGTTCAGACCGTCGGATGCATCGCAGTTGGTTTGGACTTGGCAGGTTTGTTCCAATTTTGGCATTCTTTTTAAAAGACTTCTGCAATCCGGCACCATCTGGTTTGGATAGGTTATGTTGTTCGTATTTGTTTGCGATGTGCATTTTTAATCTGTCTCTTTCGTTCTGCAGCCTCCGCAGCTGGGCAGCGTGTGCATCCTGCAGCTGTCCAATGGCAACGTCGAAATGCACCACACGCTCCAGTAAAAACACACATTTCCCGCAGAGGAACTCGCTGTGGCCATCCCGACGCACCTCTGACTCCAAAACATGGGAGAGGATCACAGCCAACCTCACGCGCCCGCATGCACTGAACATCCAGCGACATTGACTGCCCTGCATTGACCCGCCGCATACACGGCACAGCTCACGCATGTTCACCTAACATGTGCTAAAATTCTACAGATACACACTCACACTGGACATGTTGCAAAATGCTTCTGTCATGTCCTCTTCTATCAGACCATCACAAATGTCGTCTTTCAATGAATCTTCCTTGTGCATCAAACTGGCTGTGCTCTGCCCACACAGAGATATAAATCCTCTAATCCACAAACACACACACACAAGTCTCACACACAGACACACACACATTAATCCACAGAGTTCAGCAGGCTCCCGACAGCAGGAGTTGTATTTGGCTACTGATGCTGTTTTGGGGATGCTGAAGGTCACAGTTGAACAGGGCAGGAATTATGTCCTTGTGAGAATAATGTAGAATGTTACTGTTGGTTTTGGGTAAATCATCTAGAGCACTTTTTTTAAACCTTTATGCTTATCATCACACAACGTAAACATCTCTTTCTCTCATCTTAGCTCAAGTTGTCTCATATCCAAACGACAAGACTTCACAGTATATGTTATTCACATTTAAACATTAGCCTAAACTTAACAGGTTCACCCAGTTCCAACATATAAACACTTTAACTCTTCAACCCGGACCCAGAGGGATTAGTTTTTAATATTTTTTGCAAAAGACACAGATGGCTGTCGACCTGATAATCCAGTTTAGCACACTCCTACAGGGTTCCCACGCTTATTGATCAATGAATTCCATGACCTTTTCATGACCTTTCTAGTCACTTGTTATAACAAAGGAAGGATGATTGCCAATATCAAGTCTACAATACATTAAAACACAAAACTATGCTCTGCTTACCTGTTTGTCTCTTTCTGCATTTTCTCTCTCACGCTCCAGGTGTTCTGTGAGAGTCTGTTAAACAAATTACACAATAACATTAGTCATAGCATGCATTTTTAAAACAGTGTGAAGATTTTGAAAAAAGGAACTTCTTTTATACAATGCAAAACAAACCTGTAATTGTTTGTCTTTTTGGCCAATGAGAGAGTTAAACTGGGCCACCTGTTCCGCTATTGGCTTGTCCGAGCTATTCCTCCGAAGCTCTCCAATCATGGCATCCTGATCCTTAAGTGACACCTGCAGTTGCTGAATGACACTATACAGAAGAGAATGGGTTTTATTTATAGATTTAATTCCTACACTTCAGAAATATAAAGTTACCCGTTTTAGTTTAAAATAAAAATAACAGTTGATTTGTTCACCTTTCCTTCTGCTGAAGAACTTGTTGGAGCTCTTTAAGTCGCTCAGGGGCGAAATCTGAATCACCTGAAGGTTTTGATTGATTGCCAGCTTGTAGCTCTTTCTCTAAGCCAAGATTCTTCAGTTTCTCCCGTTCTGCAATGATGGCCATGTTTTCCAGTTCTTCTTGTGCAGCGTTCAGAGACTGAACAGAAAGAAAACAACAGGTAAGGATGGAGGAAATGTTCTTAATCATTTGCTCTGAACATTGTTTTTCATGTATTTCTATTACCTCCTCCAGTTCTTGAATCCGAGCATTAAAGGCTTCTCTGAGCGAGTCCATTTCTCTCCGTGTCTGCGCTCTGCCATCATCAACACCTCGATTGGCTAAACTCTCCAGTGCTTTCCTACACAAACACACGTCCATTATGATGCTTTACTGTAATCATTTTAAATGTCAACTTAAACCAAGTTTAAACCATTGGACTAAGAAAACATTGCTGTGAGAAAATATGATTTATGTTGTCACACCTGGCTAGGACTCTGTAATAAGTAATAATAAGATTGCACATCACTTACGATGCAGAGACAAGCAGTTCCTGTTTTTCGGCCAGATCTCTTTTCATTGATTCCACTTCTACTTTGAGCTCAATGTTCTGCAGACAAACACACACATACGTGCACACAATTTAATGAGTTTATTCACAATCAACAAGGGGATGCTATTGAACAACATTACTTGCGTGTGTGTATGTGTGATTTCACACAGCTTGTGTAAGTGTATTTAGTTTATGTCCACATTAAAAGGTTAAAAACAAATTGGACATCATGAAGTTGATAGAAGTCATGAAAATCATGAAATAGTTCATAGTGGAACACTAGTGAAACACATCTAAGGTCTGTGGCTGACGCACGGCTTACATAAGCTGTGTGAATCAGGACTGTGTGTGTCAGTCACCGTTTTATAAATGTCCTCTGTAGAATCATCGCACTTCTGCTGTACACGTTCCTCCAGAAAATAGATCCTGAGCTTTAGGTTGAAGTTTTCTTTTTTCAGAGCGGTAATTTGCTATAAAAGGGAAATGGAAAGTAATTTGTTATAGACAGACAATCACTTAACCTCACACACAGGCAGATGGTAACACCAGACACAGCGAGCAAATATACTTGAAACTTTTTAATGAATGTCTCCCGTTGTCCGTCTATTCAAGAAAGAGATGTGAATGAAGGGGATGATACCTAAAAGACAACAATAACAGACCGTCTGTGTGTGTGTGTGTGTGTGTGTGTGTGTGTGTGTGTGTGTGTGTGTGTGTGTGAGCGTGTGTGTGTGTGTGTGTGCGTGTGTGTGTGTGTGTGTGTGTGTGTGTGTGTGTGTGTGTGGCTGGAAGGGCAGTGAACTGTGCATCATTGTATCTCTGAGCATTTCACTTCAACATCTGGGGCAGAAAGAGGGGGAAGGAGAAAGAAAAAATGCAGAACGACCCAAAAAACCCAACACAACAATACATCCAAAACAAACACCATGGTAATGAGCGGCTGAACCTTTTCCTAAAAATTTCTTGTTGTTTATTCTGTTTTTACATTTTCCGAATCTTCTCTCTCTCTCTCTCACACACACACAGGCATGTGTGCATCCCACAGGAATGCTTACAGATCTGTATATCACTCCATTGAAATAAACCTCTTTCCTTAAATGGCATTCAAAAATATGATCATTGCCGCAAAAAGCTGATTATCACAGAAGAACCCGACACGTTTCACATAGCTTCATAAATGACAGGCATTTGAAATGATATGTTTTTAAAATATATTTATAACTTCAGACAGAACTAACAGCTGAAATTGGCTGCTGTGGCATTTTGGGATTGCAACAAAGTGAAAACCCTCAAATCAAACCAGAAAAGCAGCTAAATAGAAAAAGACCAAAGTGTAAGTCACTCTCATTACAGAAAAAGAAATGAAAAGGAATGCTTCAATATCGTGTACTTACATTCTCATAGTCCTTCATGGTCAGAGCTTTGGCTGGAGACATCCTCTGCTCTGAAAACAGAGGAACTGCAGACGAAAAGACAACAAACGAATGAATTAACAACAAAGACTACTGTTCAAATCAGCCTGTTCACCCCAAAACAAGTGCATGAGACTGTGTCTTCATCACAGACCTCAAGCCCAAAGACTACAGGGGGAACAACAAGTTTATTTTCAACTTTTTTATCTTTCATCAAAAATTCTTGTTTCTATTCTTTACATTTGTAGTAGGTGATATACCAGTTAAAATGACAAAACAAAATTGTGATCGATCCAGTAATAATTGTTACAATGTAAAGTTATGATAAGAATCATGAATTAGTCTAATTGTTAATTTGAATGTGTATATTAATATAAAACAGGCCAGCTTTAATAACACAAATTATAAACCAGTGTCAGAAGAATTACAGGGTGCACATTAAAGGGATAGTTCACCCAAACATGAAAAATGCTGTAATCATTTACTTACCCTTTTGTCAGTTCATATCTGTATCAATTACTTTGTGTTAATAAACATAAGGTTTCTTGTCATTTTAATTTCTGTGACATCATTGACTACCATAGTAGGAAAACTAATGTTAGTCAAAGGCTTTGCTTTACTAAATTCTTCAAAATATCAAATTTCGTGTTCAAAAACAATATTTTTTTCCTACTATGGTAGTGAATGATGTTCCAGAAATTGCTCTAACATTCTTCCAAATATTTTCTCCATGTTTATCGGAACACAAACTGTATACAAGTTAGAAACAACCTGAGGGCGAGTAAATGGTGACAGAATTTTCATTTTTTGGGTGAACTAGCACTTTAAGAGATCAGGGTCGGTGTGTGTGTGTGTATGTATACCTGAAATGTTGTCCATGTTGAAGTTGCTGCCGTTCAGAGACTCTGGCAGTCTTGAAATACTGAAGCCATGTAAAAAACACACACATATTACAAATATATTAACAGTGGCTAAAAAAATATAGCCTAAAAGTCACAAGGGCAATTGCACACTCCAAAAACAAAACACCAAGAGCAGATATCCAGCTGTTACAATAAACACTACTGTGCCTTTCTGTTGAAAGCAGCTTAACACACATACACAAGCACTGAATGGACAATGCATAAAGGTCTAAAGACACTATTCATAACCTGAAGCAGGGAACACAAGCAGAAATATTGTTACTTTGTTTCTTAACCATTTTAATGTGTGTTTATCCAGGAGTTAATGTGTGTGTGTGACTTCAGCGGGTCTCTAAATAACTTCCTATAACAAAGTTCAATCCCCTTTACCTCTCTGTAGAGGTCATCCAAATCTACAGAAAGCACATCAGGACACCTAATACGCTCAATTTGTGCTAGATTAAAGTGATGGTTTACACAAAAATTAAATTCTGTCATCATTTATTCACCATCAGGTTGTTTCAAACCTGTATACATTTCTTTGTTCTGTATAACACAAATAATTTAGGTTGTTCTGGGGCACCTATCACTACAATTAAATTTGTCCTACTATGGCAGTCAATGATGTCACAGAATTTAAAATTACTAACATTCATCCAAATTTCCTTCTCTGTGTTCATCAGAACAAAGTCATTTATAGAGGTACGTAAATGATGATCGAATTTTCCTTTTTGGGTGAACTATCACTTTAAGGTGATGTCAAAGAATTTTAAGTTATTAAATATACTAATACTTTTAAACAGTCCTAACACTTCACTAAACATGAACGTAAAGTGTCTCATTGTAACTTTAGTTTTTTTACATAATTCATGCAGTATTCTGATCAGCACTGATGGAGCCGAACAGATGCTAAACTGTCTGCTTTTTGCACAACACATCACAGCTAAACAACTTCCTCTTCTCACATGTCCCTGCACAGTTAGCTTTGTGCTAGCCACAAGAAGACATAATCTCTTATATAATGGCTGTGTGTAGAGTTTATATACATCAACTGTCACATACATGACTCAGAAGCCTTACAAAATATACACGTAATTGGTTAAAAGCTTAGGATCAGTTGTCAACATGAAGCAGCTGACTTACACATTTGATATCACCTTACATCTTACGTTTCCCCACAGGCTCACCATCTGGGTTTATAAAGGCGACACTACAGTGTTTGTATTCATTACCTCATACGCTAGCACATAAAACAACCCTTCGGGTCAGGTTAGACCTTTAACTTGACCATCACACCCCAGTTGTCCTTTAACTCATCTCCATCAAAGACCTGCTGATCTAAAACCTCACATTGAACTCATCCACAACAATTCCTATATACACAGCCAGCACAGGTGTTAAAGGGTCATAATAACCTACCAATGTCAGCCCTTCGTGTTCAGATGGCCATAGAAAAGCACAATACAGAGATCAGTTCATCAGATGATAAACATGAGAGTTTTTCCGCTATGTGTCGTTTCCGTGGTTTCCGTTGTATGACAGCGCATGATCAAACACACATACAGCAGATTCTCTCTCTCTCTCTCTCTCTCTCTCTCTCCTTTTCTGTCTCTCTTCCAGAATTACTCAACAAGAAGTCATCAAAGGCAAATCACGCATTTGATTCCTACAACCAGATGTCAAAAACAACTCGGGTACACGTATGGTTCAGACATCGAGTCCCTGCTATATTTAACTCAGAGGATCATGTGTGTTGATTTGTTTTTAACATGGGGGCTTTAAGATTTACTCTTTCAACCTGACAGCAAAGCACGAGACACATTCGTGTCATTCAAACACCGATCCACGCTTGACGTCAGGCGCAAAACGTCAAAAATACGTTGAAACTTCCATAATTACGTGCATATTAATGCTTTATAAATTCATCCCGACGTGAAACTGAATCAAACCAACGGAAAGCACCCAACACCTAACTAACACGAAACCTCCAAAAAACTATGTAGCTGTTGGATTAATTCTATACAATTTACGTAAATAAAATGCATCTTTCTGGAATGTCACACAATAAAACTGCCAACATTCACCAATCTTTAATTTCTATTGAAACAATCGTATAACACGATTGAGCCATCTAATAACACGAACTATTCAAACACTAAATATGTTTATTACTAACGTTACATGGTATAAATTATACAGTATATAACTCCTCGCAACATATCAAGGGATCTTTAGTCAAATTGTTGGTTTAATAGTAAAATACTAACTACTACGAACAGACCGAGATCATGTAGTATAAACGAATGTTTTTAATAGTTTTCTCCTCAGGCTAACATGCTAACCGAATCCTGACAGAATTAAAAACGTAGCGCTTTTAACGTTACCTCATATTGATGTCAAACGGCAAGGTTTGATCCTCTCCAACAACAGAATCCATTTTGGATCAAGCCAGGAGTGTTTATTTTTATCGTTGAATAATAAACATCTCATAACATGATGTCTGTGCTGTTATTTTTAAACTGTGGGCGGCAGATCAGGCATGCGCGTAATTTCAAAGGAGACGTTGGAACCGCCATTTTAAAGTCGGTGACGTCACCGAGTGAGCAGCGTCCAAGACGTGCCTCATGAATATTAATGACGTTCAGGTTTACGTTCATTGACATTCTTCTTATGACGAAAACTGAGTTTATAACTATTAATAAGGTCATGCCATATGACAGTTTCCACGTATAAAGGTATATACATTTACTACAAATGAGGTAATAGTACATTTTCTCAGCGCATCATTATTAATTCGTTTTTTTATTAGCTTAAAACAACGCAAAATGTTTAAAGATTGTCTGCTTCCATCTGCTGGTTCTTGACGATAAACACAGTGATGCTATAGCAGATGAAATGCTGGATTAGTAATGACAGCACAACATCCAAAATCAGTGACTACAGTAAAGATAAAGAGCACATTTGACATTATAAACAGACAGTTTCATTTTAACACCATAAACAAAAGGTATTGCGCATGCGCACTTTTGAGACCTCCCCTCACTTTAACTGCTTGTAGATTATTTCGGATAACAATAAAAAGAAACCGAGAAGAACCGTAATTTGGCTAAATTTGTATTTGTCTCTCCAACATTTTGAAACTCTAATACCAAGTTCAACCGCTAGATGTCAGTGTACCATACGGTTTGTTTTAATGCGGCCAATCTGAGGACCCATTCAACAAATCGTTTTTTAAAATAATTATAATGAAGTACAATAATAATACGAATTAATACTAACATAAATTAAGTAAAATATAGTTATATTATTGGACACTAGCCAAACACAAACCGGAAGTTAACTGAGGGTTATATTTTTGGCTGACACTTATTTTTTCAGTTTGGTTGTATTTTTACACTCAGATTATAGAAAATGTTTAAACTATAGAAAAGCTGCCTGTTTGTGGGTTTGAAAATGCATGAAAGTCTGTGGTTGTGTGGGTTTTACTGAGGTAGAGAAACACACACAAGGCCTAAATGTTTGTGATAAGATGTAAGCATTCAAAAAGGCTTCATTGCTGTTGATTTTTTTATTAGTTTTCCCCAAAACTATGTCACATTCCGTCATTGCAGTGATGAGCTACCCATGTGAAGTTGTGCTGAATTCAGTGAACGGACATGAGAGAAACCGGAGGTTGTGAGTGATGCTCTTAACACGGTTACACAGATTCCCCTGAGAGAATAGAAACAGTCATAAATAATTGACAGACGGAAGTAACATGCCAAACAATGATGCAATTGCATTGTATCAAGAACTTTCTGCAAAGCATCTATTTTTTTGGTAATAGAAGGTTAAGAGATGTATTGATTCTTAACATTCTTCTATTGGTCTACTTCTCACCTTTTGAGGTTAAGAAATGATCTTCATTCTGCGAACAGTTCACTGTGATCGAGCAGCTCTCCAAATCACACTCGTAACATTTCTTTCCATATAAAACGTTTAATTCTGCGAAAGAAAAAATAATTAAGGTTAAATGTATGATGTGAAACCCTCAATCATCTGTGGGATGATAGTGAATAATATCATATGTGGGTAATAATGAATAAATTCCCTTGTGAAGTATCCGATTTGAACATCAGATGTACAGTATATTCTCAATCCAGCAGAAGCAGTAAATCTGCACTTACTTCTCTTTTACTTGCACAGTACACATTAGAATTTTCACACATCTTCAGTTGTTCACATACTCCTGTTGACATTCCCAGCAGTGATAACACTTCACTTTTTTAACATGAAATAACCTCAATATTGATAACCAAAAATACATTAAATAAATTAATATTTACACCTCCAGTGAGAAGAATCACAAGACGAAACCCACCTTATTTGCGAGCAGCAAAAGCTTGTGGGTTTCAGGCTACCTACATCAGAAACAAATGTAGTTTCACTTGCACACAGCAATATTCAACAAGCAAGTCAGTCTAGTGCACATAAAGGAATAGTTCAACTGAAAATAAACCTGGTCATTGTTTATTCGAGCTCATGTCCGTTAAATTCACTGGGAAATGGAAAGTAGAAATTAACATCTATCATCAACATCTTTCTGCCTATAAGTGACATTTCCCTGGTGATGTATGCTGAAAAGTGCAAAGCAAGTTATTATATTTCTATAAAACTACTTTGGAGTAATGTGCATTAAAGAAATAAGGTCAATTTTGTCTATTGGACACAAAGAGATTAATGATATTAATTGAAACGTTTGCATGAATTACCCCCACAACAAAGACGTCATTTTGGATCTATAATTTATTAAAGTTCAGTGCTCTTTAAAATAAATATATGGTAAATAATAATAAAGAAAAAGATGAAGCAAAGATTTGTACAATCCAAACAAAACAGAAACCCCTGCTCACAGAAGTCTCTGGAGTGCATACATTCTTTACCAAACACACACACACACACATTCAGTGGCGATGTGCTTCTATCACAATCTGGTTCTTTAGTGAAGAATTACAAAAAGTACATTAATACTGTCAGTAGCTAGTGTGAACACACATGAGAGAAGAACAGAAAATAAAGAACCATCATTCTGAAACCATGACACTGAAAAGTTCGACATCTACACACACACACACACATCCCTTTTTATGTTGTTGCATCACTTATGAGAAGCAGCATATGGAGAGGTATGAGAAACTCAAAATACAGAACTCATCGATACACACAGTCATAAACACCTGCAATGACCTTGTGTACATGATTCAAGTAGTGGAAGTGCTGTCTTTTGAACCTGCGTAAATGAATACTACGGTAAAATAAAACGTCCGTCAAACAGAAAGTGCCACATGCAGATTTCTGCCTAAAAACACTGAAAATCAAGTCATACTAAAAGAAATTTATTCACTCTGTCAATCAAACAGAAGCTCCACCCATTCTGAGCTCATCAGCTCTTCTTACATCACAGCGGCCAGCAAGCCAATAGGAAAGCAGGAGTCCACTAGGAAAAAGGAAATTGAGAAGCTCATGGACCAATAGGAGATTAGGAGGCCTGCTCGTCAGCAATTGGTTAAGAGACTGGAATATGACCCAGCAGCCAATCAGAAAGCAGCAAAGCAATCCAATTAGCCAATAGAAACTGGTTATTATTTTCTCTTGGAGGTGCTCGGCCGTTTGGCCTGCCACAGGTGACCGTGGATGGTGAGAGCATCTACGCTGGCCGAGATCGACTTGGCGGGGATGACGGTGAACTGCTTGCGGTCCGAGCTGTATTTGTAGAATCTGTCGATCATCTTCCGGCTTATGGATCGAGGTCCGGTCCCTTTGAGTTTGAGGATCTCTTCTGTTTCAGGGAAATACGTGTACAGCGCTCTGAACTGACATCCGCTGTCACGGAAGAGAATGATCAGGTGGTTGGACTCGCAGCGTTCGATCTCCTGTGGACACATGAATGGATGCCATTTAAATCTTTATCATTCTGTCTACATATAAAGGGTTTTCATGTTTATGTATAGAAACTAGTGCCGTCAATCGATTAAAAAATGAAAAGTTGATAGTCATGATCAATGGCACCTTCCATTAAATTGAATGTATAAGTATTTGTAAGACTGACAATCTCAAAATTAATGTAAAACATAATATTTCTATCTTTGCTTCGAAGTTACTTGCTAAAACAAAACCGTATGATAACTTATAACTTATTCAGGATGCTTGTTGTCATGGTAACCACACTCGCCTCTAGAATGGCATTTTTCTGGGATTCATTGACTTTTCCTGCCAGACAGCAGTGAGCGATGGCATTCTGGATGATCGGTTTGTTAGACTTTGCACTCGGCTCCTTAAATAATCTTGGCCCTGAAATAAAATCAACAAAAAACAAACAAACGAAAAATGAATAATATTTAGTTATGCAGATCACTCCAAACACCAATTTTGTGAATACTGATATAACGTAGTCATATCAGTGTACTGTGCATCATCTCACCGTTGTATTCCGCTACAGAAGTGATGGATGATGCCGTTGATCCGTTGTCCCAGTCTCGTTCCATGTTCCTGCTCGCATTCCGACTTAACATGGGAAAAGACTCCACTGATTCCCCCCTGCAACAAATACACAGAGGATTCATGTAATTGGCAAATATGTGGTGCACTCCTGTTGCAACATATTACCATCAGAAGGTCACTATGGTTTTAAATTTAGAGATTTAAAATGAGCTGAAGTCACCTGTGTGAACTGGCTCCTCCTGATGCCACACTGTCACCTTCAGTAGCTGCAGAAGCCAATGAGAGAGAAGATCCTGACGGAGCAGAACACAGACTGACCGCTGGATTGGTAGAGAGATAAAGAGAGTTAATAGTAAATACAGAATTGTATATCAGCAGAAATCTAAAAAATGTATTTAACAGTAATATTTTTCAAAATTAAAAACGACAAAATTGACGAATGCACAATACATTAATTGATAACATGCACAATATTGACGCAAACTTAGGTGTCCCGTATACGGAACGGGTGACAGTTAACAGGCTACAGGTCAGTTTGACCCTCCAGAGCATCTCCATGCATCCCAATGGTGTTTAGTATTAAATATGTAACTTTTTTTACACTGATTTACCACATTTATACAGGGAAAAGGTTTTACCAAGGATACACTGACGACATCAGTTGCCTAAAACAGCCATTTAACTGTCGCTTTGAAAAAGTATTTTTTCTTTAGAATAATATACACCTATAAATTCTTCACAATATGTCAAACAATTTGTATCATTACTGTGTATGGTTACAGGTATGTGAGTAGCAGATTTCTTACGAGCAGAACAGGAGGACTCGGCTCTGTGTAGCGATTTGGGGCGTGGCCTCCTGGACCGTGGGCGTGGTTTGGCCACACCCTGTTCCTCGAGTAGCTCTTGTTGCTTTTTCCGCAGATACTCTTGTTTGATCAGCTCCCTGCGAGCCTTCTCTTCTTCTTTACGCACACGATCCTCCTCGGCTTTCCGTCTGTCATGAAAATACATTTATGAGGTGAAGACAAACCTACACTTACTGCATTTGGATTATTAAATATTATAAAAAAATGCGTAGTATTATTATATTTTCAAAACTAGACATAAAAAACACAAGCTGCTGTGGAATGAAAACATCTGAGCCTCTCTTTATCTCATTCACTCACAATTCAGTCTAGTGGTGTACTTAAAGACATCTTTTGACAAACACGGCTACTAGATGGACTGTGATTGGTACCTGGCTTCATCTCTTTTGAGTTCTGACTCCGCCTCCAGCTGCTCTTTTCGTTTTCGAGTCTCTTCGGCTTTACGCTGCTGCTTGAGTAGAAACGCCGCTCTCTTCTTCGCCAACTCGTCCTCTGCCTTCTGATCATCCTGCATAAATCAAAACCCAAATCTTTCACTTTGATGTTTAAAGTTAAAAATACAGCTTTTAATCAAGAGTTTATTATGCCATAAAATTGCACAACATTTTTAAACTATACTATCAGATCACACAAATGTTCTGGTACCTTAAAGAAGAAACCCAGTCCAGACTTCTGTTCACCGTCAGGTTCTGTGCCGGTTTCTGACGGATCGGCCAGCTCCGATAGGTCCACTTCAATCAGCAGGGCTTTTGTTTTGTTCTCCTCAGACAGAACCGGAAAGTTCTCTTTCCCAGAGCGTCCGGATTCACTCCTATCCCTGTTCAGATCGACAGCGGAAGCCTCCACCAAAGGGTCTTCTGTCTGGGGCGTTTCGAGACTGTCTGAACATCGGTTCGGGGTATCTTGCAGTCTGAACGTGGTATTACGTATAATTCCCTTAATTCCCCGCCCACTGTCTTTAGCCCTGCCCTCCTCCTCATTCTCAGCCCGGGGGGTCCTGCCGCCCGGAGAGGGTCTGGGGTCCCCGCTGGGGGTCTGCGTGTTTCCTTTGGATGCAGTGCGACTGTCTTTGCAGAGTTTGAGCTCAGTGGGTTTCGTCCGTGGCGTTCGACTGGAGCTAAACCTCGGAGGATGTTTCGTCGCCGTGGAAAGGGTCTCTGTGAATTGCACAGAGAGGCGGGGCTTAGTCTCGTGTTCGTTCGAGGGCGGCACGGTGTTCGCTTTGGTTGGATGTTCTTGTGGAGACTGAACGGCTTGTTTTATGATCAAATCCTGTTGGACAGACAGTTGCATCATTTGTTGCTGAATGGCTCCGATGGCTTCGTTCAGGAGCTCGATGGAACGGCTGCATTCGCTGAGGTCAGGCTCTCCGCCGGAATCGCCCAAATCGTCGCTCGTGTCCGGGACGCTCAAGCGATTGTCCTTATCCACTACGGGGATTTCTTTATCCGGACTCTGTTCTGTGTTCTTCGCTCTCGCTTTCAAAACCTCCACACATGCGTCATCCTTCGCAAGTGTTTTCGCTTTGGGTGGGAGTTGCTGTTTGAGTGGGTGTGGCAACGTGTCGCTTCTCCCCTTTTTGACAACATGCAGGAACGCCGCCTTTCCCAGCCGCATCCGCTGGCGTGCCGACATGATCTCCATCTTCTTCTTTTGCTTTTCGATGGCACGCCGTTTCTCTTCCAGCTGCATGCGCAGGTGGACGATTTCAGAAGCGAGGCCGGGTCGAGCACCCGCCACCGGCGTTCCCGGGCTCATGTCCGAGGGAAACTGGGCGCTTTCCGACCCATCAGGTGTGGTCGTCTGTGAGCTGGCGGTGCTGTGGCAACCATCAGGCAATCCGACTCTATGTCTGCGGCGTTCAGCGAAGCTCGTCATGCGGCCCGTCGATGTGCTGCTGGCCTGCGATGCCACGCTGGGACAGGGACTCGCTCGCCCGCTCGTGCCTTCCTTATCTTCCCGCTCTCGCAGGCAAACGTCCTCTCGAAGTTTAACAGACTCCTCTTCCGCATCTCCGCGTCCCATGCACTTCTTCCCAGCATGCATCAGCAGCACTCTGGCCAGCTCCTGGTCTTCGTCGTCTTCCTCAAATTCAGAATCCGAAGTGACGTCCTTCCAGCCTCCCACCGGACTGACCCTCATACACTCTGCGTCGTCGCTCAAGAAGAATCTTCCAGAACGGGTTGGGGACTGTGTGCGTGTTTCTTCTTGCTCCACGTTGTTTATTGGCGTGAATGTCCGATTCATTACGCATTCTGTGGGAGTGTAAGACTTCCTGTGATGTCCCCGCCCCTCACCACTCTCTTCCCGTTTACTAACGCCCGTTTTTTCTTTATTTGGTCGGAGAACTGCAGACTGCAACGGTTCCAAAAAGAAACCCTCAGGTCGGCCATCTCTAGATCCGGCCACAGGGTTAATGACAGCCACTAGCTCCTCCTCTTCCTCATGGTTGTCATAGTGATGAGTTTGGGGCAAGGGCTGGCCATTGATGCGGTGGCGTGGAGTGATAGAGATGACGTTGGATGCTAAACTGTCCTTACTGATGGAACGGGCCAAGCTGACATCATCGCCGCATAGACGTTCCCATTCCGTCTCCATCTGTGAGATGGGTCTGAAAACAAGAGTAGACACAGAATGGATTTGTTTGTGAATACTCCGATACTGTAATTTTATTTTGACAATATTTTGATGCAATTAAACCGTCAAATTTTCCTATCCTATATTTAAAAAATCTCTTTCTTAAAATTTTACTTAATAAAAAATTATTTCTCATGAAAGCTTTTTTTATATACTGTTATAAATATAACATAAATAGAATAATGGGAATTAAAAGACACATTGCAGGAATGAATATTTAAAGTGGAAATGTACTTAAAATATCATGAAAATGAATACATAAATACTTAAAATCAATAAAAATAATTAAAATACAAAAAAAGTATAAATTATTATTAATAAAAATGTAGTTATCTTGAACAAATTATAATAAAAGTAAAAATTAAACAAAAGCTTTAGTTTCTCTTTGGATACTTATTGCCAATTATTATAAAAAAACATTGAATTAAGTATTTAATTAAGAGGTTAAACCATTTTTACACCATTGGCAGCTATTTCTGGCCCAAATCAAGCATAAACTCACTTAATTTTGATGCCCGTTCTTCAGAAAACAAGACTTATTTGCTTTTGATTAAAATGTCTCTTGATTTAAAAAGTTTTAGATATTTGTCATGTTTATAAACCCCATTAACCCTCACCTGTGTTTCCTTTCTGCCCATGCCAGCTGTGATCCAAGCATGAGTCCATCCATACGAGACAAAGAGTTTGATCTGTTCCTCACCTCTGTTCACACAGAATAAACGACAGAAAATACAAAGACATTTATTATAACTCATTTATGCGTAACACTGACCTAAAACCTTGAAAAGAAAGCATCTACCTGAATTCTCATCGCCTTGATTCTGTTGTCTCTGTCGTAGTGGGAGGAGCATGTGGGCGGGGCTTCCTTTAGTTCTGATTGACAAAGACACTAGCTTTACAAAACACAATCTTACACAAGAACAAACTTGTCGAGTGATTTAGGACTTTTAAAGGCTAATAGCCATGCTGATGAGAAGGATGGATGATATAATGCTGTTACACTACAACATACATCTAATACAACTTCTAAAAAGATAAATTGCTAAATGTATTTTAATTATGATATCAGACAGAACAGCAAACAGACTTACACAGATAATGACTCCTCGGGATGTAAATGGTACCTCATATAACCATCGGGAGAGACGACTGTCGCCAGCGAATCAGCTGACGGTGATGATGTCATGAAGCTACGTTTGGTGGCATTGGATATGGGCACATGTGGGCGGCAACTCTTTGGCTGAAGTGATGCTCTCACTGTCCGATTGAATAGAGAAAGTTTTTAAAACAATAAAACACACATCAGTTGAAGTGACTGACGACTATGACAAACAGCACAAAAACCATAAAGATATAAAAATCTCACATTGTTGGAACGTTCTCACCATCTTTCATCTCCTGCAGGTCTTTTGGCTTCACAAATTCTGGCTTCACGACCTCAAACCACCAAAACAGCTCAGCAATAAAAACCAACAGATTTTGCTGGAAAAAAAACAGAACAGGACAGATTTTAAAATCTGATATTTTTCAGTTTGGTGTTAAGCAGACAGACACGATTTGAGACGTTCGGACCTTCAGCACAGGTGGGCCGTAGAGCAGATCTTCAGTGTGCAGATAAAAACATCTGTTCAGATATTCACTGGAGAACTCTTTTAGCAGATGAATGTTATACACACTGTCTGACAGCGAGGGAACTTCTTTCAGACATATATCTAAAAAACCAAAGAGAAAAATGTCATCACAATGCTGTTTAAATGAAAAAAGAATGTATTTTATTGACATTTGTACACATAGTGTGACACATCTATTAAAGTGTGTGTACCGTCTAGTTTCATATATTCAGGACAGTAGAAGTGGACGACTGTTAAAAGTGCCGCCCCATCACACACATCCTTCAACAAATCCTCTATCACAGTCAGGTGAGGGAGAGGATGTCCGGACAGGTGATCTCTACGGTAACGTACCTGAGAGACAGCAGAGAGAGATTTACATCCCATCTAACACGTGTCCATCATACACTAAAAGACACACGCACAACACACACACACTTTAGAAACATTCTTGTCATGCAATTTTATTTCTTCAAAAGGTCAACAACATGTTAACAGTAACATTAAACTTGAATGAAATTCTGAAATGCTTGCAAGACAACACTGAAATTCCTTCAATTTCACCTTGAAACAGCACCTTTGTTTTGTAAACTTAAAGTGTTCAGCCAAAAATGAAAATGCTGTCATCATTTACTCACGCTCTTGTCATTTCAAACCTGTATGACTTTCCTTCTTCCGCAGGACACAAAAGAAGATATTTTGAAGAATGCGGTTAACCTGCCCCCATTTACTTGCATTGGTTTTGTTTATATACGATAGAAGTTAATAGTGCTGTTCGGTCAACAACTATATTCAAAATATTGTGTTCTGCGGAAGAAAGAAAGTTTCACAGATTTAGTATGACAAGAGGGTGAGTAAATGTTGACAGAATCTTCCTTTTCGCGTGAACTCCCATAATCTTTTATTGTTATAATCCTTGTCTTCATAAATCACATCAGTAGTGATGACTTTAGTTTAGCATAGTGAACTGTCATCTGTGTGAGACTAACTATTTATCTAGATGCTTTATAATGTTGTAATTTGTGTTTATTTTAGACACAGCTGATCAAAAACAATATAAGCATCATCTCCTTAAAGCAGAACCAAAAACTAAAAGCTGAACTTATCTCGACCCCATTTTACTGCTGATTTGCAAGCATTGATATTTTCTCCGGAAAATGCAAATATAATTTCTAATACATGTAAAATAGTTTAAAAAATTCTGTTTGAGAACTGAGTTTAGTTAAAAAAAAACAAGTGCTGGTGTGTGATTGGATGGATGGATGCGTAGAAGGGCGAGTGTGTGTGTGTGTAGGGTTAACCCTACAGTATGGGGACAAAATGTCCCCACAAATATGACAATATCCAAAATCATTTTTTGGTCCCCATGAGGAAACAAGCTTATAAATCATACAGAATTAATTTTTTGAAAATATTAAGAGCAGAAAGTTTTGTGTGATTGTGAGGTTTAGGGAATATGATATACAGTTTAAAAAACATTGCGATTATGGGATGTCCCCATAAAACATGGAAACCCAAGATGTGTGTGTATGCGTGTGTACTGTACCACACGAGAGAACTCCACTGGCTCCAGCATGCAATGGGCCAAAGCATTCATGAGATCAGGCTGAGACAGACAGAGACAAAACAAAAACAACGGAGGGAGTGAGATGGATGAGGACAGAGAGATGAGCTCATGAAATGTTTCACATGTTTCACAACACACGCAGACAGTAAAACTATCCTCTGTCCAGATAATGACCCAGCACACAAACAGGGGGCGCTGTGGCACTTACAGGCACAAGCTTCCAGTACCATTTTGAGGGAGACTATCCGACAGGAAGGGGCGGGGCCAAAGAGACAAACAGAAGGAGCACAGAACAGGTCAAAGGTGATACAGCCGGTTAAATGTTGAGCAGAGAAACAGAGGCTACGTTCGGACTGGAATACCAGCGTACTACTTATATTATATTTCTAGTATGTGTACGGCATGCAAATAATCCATATAAACAGAATACTTGCAAGACATTTGCAATGCGCTCGACTTCCAGTGCACCAGTATTTATAACCTCAGTATTGAGTTTTTATTTAATCATACTGCCAAACGTTATAAGAAATTACGAAATTGCACAAAAAAAGGAAAGACAAGCAAGAAGTATGCAAGTATTCCATTCTGAAGACAGCCAGAAGACGAGATCTGATTCAAATCTGATCAGACTACAGAGTTTAAGTGTATCAAAACACAAAGTGAGTAAACGAGGAGAAAACAGGTCTGCGTGCTAACTGTCTGGGTAATCATCTTCTATTAGACTTGTTCGGAGGCTTCTGATTGGTCGGACCTTTTGATGGCACGGCGAATCGATCAGCGGCTGTTTCATTTTGAAGTCCTTCTCAGAAAGCTCTCTGGTCTTCAAAATGACCTGCAACACACAGCAGTTTCACTACCTTTAAAATATCATTCCAACTACTTAAAGCAACACGGAACACCATTGACTTCCATTGTATGTACACCGTCACATTTCTCAAAATATCTTATTTTGTGTTCCACCGACACAAAACAGGATACAGACAGGACGTAACAATAAATGATGACGCATCATGCTTTAAGGGAAAACAGGGTTGTACGTGTTCTTTTAAAGTAAGTTTGATTTACTTCAACAGATTTAATTCCAGAGCCGTGTCTGTACGTAAACGACTGTAAGCGAAGGTTTGTGCAAATGCTCCAAGACTGACCTTGTTGATCCAGAACAGCATGGCGTCCTCCATGTCGAAGGGAAGATCTTTAGAAGCGCAGAAGGTAGAGAAGCGTTTGACGCTCGACACGACTCTCTCCATCGACATCATCTCCGTCATATAAGCCATCATCAGCGCGTCGATCAGCGGGATATGAGAACTCTGTACACACACAGATGTTTAGATGCATATATGTAGCAGAAGAAACTTAAAGGTTGTTTTTCATTTATAAACACTCAAGACAATATAATCTGATTTAAACAATATAAAAATTCAGACAAAGAATATTGTTGTTGTGTTAAAACAAACAGAGCAATTATTAAATTATTAGCATTATTAAATAGGAAATGAAAGGACAATAGCTTTCTTCTATCCAAGTTTTAAGTTCTGAAATCTTTACTGTTACGTCACAAAAATGGCATGTTTAGACATAAGATTACTTGCTTGTGTAAGAGTTTACACAACAGATGTTCTGCCTTATAAATAATGATTTTATTACAAGAGAGCGATGTTTATACACACTATACAATACACCACAGAATCAGCTATAAACTAAAAGCAATCTGATCAATCTGTTATTCTCTCTTTCTCTCTCTAGCTCTCTCTCGCTCTCTCTATCAAATATAAACATGCAAAAATACAAAAATTATATAAGTATCTTTACAAAAAGAGCAAAGTATTGGTGAAAGTTCTCGGTGAGGTCGACAGGATCCTGTCATATAGTGTCAGTTTGTGTGTGTTGTGTCAGTGTTTTGTTGTGGTGGTTGTTCTCTTGTCGTGGCAGGACTTGACATATCTTGCAGCCAGGTTGAGCTTCTCTCTCTCTCTCTCTCTCTCTCTCGCGCTCTCTATCTTTCTCTCTCTCTAATAGGAAACACATACTGTCAGAATGCAGAGTCATTATGCTGAACAGTGTGTGTATGTGTGTTTGTGTGTGTGTGTGTGTGTGTTTGTGTTTGCCTATAAGCCTGAAGTCCATTTCCATCTGTTTAATGATGAGATGAGGACTCTTTGTGTCTGTGGTTTGAAAAACTCACTCAACCCGAGTAGGAAATCACTCAGTGTCCGCCCGTGTCACTTTATACACATTTGGAGATTTGTGTTAACAGACGCACTTACATATTTCACGTAACTCATCAGCACGGTCAAACCTTCTTTCTCCATCAACAGTCGAAAGTAACTGTGTATTCTGACTAAATAACGTTACACACTCCAGCAGATTGTGAACAGATGGTCATACTGTGTCTAGTTCTGTCCTCGTACAAACATTTGTTAAACACACAAACAAAATGACATTCATACACACTTTCCATTCATGTAAGAAGTCAAAGGTCTCTAACCATCTTAATCGGGGTGGATGAGAGGTCGTCGTGGGAGACGGGCGTGTCGTCGCCTTCTCTTACATAAATTCCCCGGCGTGCCAGCGTCTGGATGACGGCCTGATGGCAGGTCAGAGACGACACCTGGTCTCCCTTCAGGAGCAGCGCACACACCCGACAGTACAGATCTGAGGACAGCAGGAGGCTCAGGACCGGAGGCTTTATGTGCTCCACGCAGTACTGATCTGTGTAGAACGGGTCCCTCAGGTCTGTTGGGATGTGCTCTGAGAGAGAGAGAGAGATAGCTGTCACTATAATACTTTATTATCATTTAATTTTTAACGTATTTACTTATTTGTATTACTGTTTTTTGGGTGTATGGTCTGAGACTGTGTTGCTTGTCTGTTCAGATTATAATAGAACATTTTTTAAATAAAGTTTTAAAAAACAAATAGCTGGGACAAGTAAAGTTTTTGATTTTCTTTCTCTTGTAACCATAAACATTTTTTGGGTAGAAATGACTACATCTAATGGTTTCATTGCACCATTATGAACATTATGATCAGCTGATTACCATTAAAACCATAACAAGACTTCCTTTCTGTATTGTGTTTTGAGAAGTATCCCAGTATAATATAACGGTGTCCTAATGGTTCCCATCTGTCAGATATCCCACCAATAAGACCCAACACATAACCAGTAGAGACCCATTATAGTTCCTATGATACCCATTAAAGTGTGTGTGATGGATTAGAAGAAACTCAGCAGTGTGGAGCTTGTGAGGACAGACAGGTGATTTTGAGATTATCAGCTCTTAGCCACACGTCAACGGCTCTCGCTCGCTGAACCAAAACCAGAGAAAGTTCTCGATGTAGGTTTTGCTACTGACACAGCTAACCATCATCTAAACCGCAACAAAATGTTGACTAATGTGTTTGAATTTGTAGAAAGAGGAAATATACACAGTTGAGCTGACAAGCAGCTCTTGTTCATTCTGACATAATGGGTGAAATTCATTTTTAATCTGTTTGTTTGACATGCAGGTTTATTTTCATGCCGCGTGTATGTTCTCTTCCAACGGGGTCATTCTGAGGTTTTGCTTAACTTGGAGGCCAAAGGTCAACCAATCAGATTAAAGCCTGGGAAGATTAACAGCGACAGACTGTCTAATAGGAAATGTGTTCTTTTTACAGATCTCCATCACTGGGATTACCACGGTACCACACTCTTTAACCAAAGAAATGACTCGCGCGTGCACACCAGACACATCTCCGGAAGTGACATGAGTTTTTAATGGTGTGTGTGTTCGTCGCTGAATGGGTGACCTCCACTTCTCATAAATAAATAAAGGCTGACAGTCAGAAATGGGTCACACACACACACGCTGAGGGTTTCCCTTGTAAAGGATCAACTGTTTCACCCTGGACAATAAAACACACATCAAATGTGCTGATTTGTTAGAAAAGTTTTTTTTAAACAAAACCTGTCAATACAATCACATAATTCTGAAATATATCAGAGTGGTCAAAATTGGCATTCTAGTTGTTCTCTTGAAAGTTTATATTGTCTCATACAAAAATGAACCGTGCTTTTATTATAGTAAACGAGTAGAAACCATTGCTGCGTCCAAATTCGCATGCACACTATGCGCCCTAAACAGTATTTGAAAAAAGAATCAGTTGGCGGCGAGGTCTCAAATCAGAGAATGCTGAAATGAGTATTCTCAAAGTACAGGGTGGTCTTCGGTTTCCATGATAATTCAATGGACATTTAACTGCACCGAGAATCCATGGACACTTAACGACTGATATTACCCACAAGTCACTGCGATAGAGTTTAGTGACGCTACACTGCATTAATAAAATGTAATAAAAGATGCTTCACTAAATTCATAAATGTAAGTACACAATGCGGAACAAGTGTGTCTAGCGTCTAGCAAGCCACTAGCTTGTTTCAAGAAGTCACTTATTTATGGACCACTATTATTTGTAACAATTATAAAACTATACCTCATCCGCTAACATGATTTCTCGTTCCCAACTGATTGATGCCCATCAGGGGTGGAGTTGAAGAAAACAGATCCCATCATTCCACGCTCCTTCACAGATTCATCAAGATACGGCATTGTTGTTGTTTTGATTGTGCGATATCTAGCGGTGGTTTTCAAAAACTGTATCTTTAATGCTTTACGTCTAACACTATTGTGTGCATGATTTATCATTTAACATGAGAATATGACACATGGTCTCAGTTCATTTGGATTTAATTTATTGAGCAATGACCAGTCATCAACTTGCCAATAATAAAGATTTCACATTTACATCTTGTGTGGTTTTAACAGTGATGTTTCAATTATTTCATGGCTGTTCTGATCGGTTCATTTATCTTGCCCAATGCGCCGATATTAGGAATGCAAAGGATCAGGCCTCTTTAAATAAGAGTGTTTAATTCAAATCAATTCAGGTTTCATTCAAATCGTTTTTTATCTTTCATATTCACGAGATCATGAAGGTTAAAGACTAGATCAGAATACTTACTGATCAATGTAGAATAATCTAGAAGGAATAATGACAAAGCTCCTCTTGCACACAAGTCCTCAAAGCGTGTATAAAATGTTTACAAAACTACACAAACACATAAACAGCTCCGGAAAAATTAAGAGATAACTTTAAATTTGGCTTTAATCTGCATTTCTATGTGGCTGGGCGATACACGTGCTATTCTTATCCTCTCAATTACTCAACAAATTACGGTTAAATGCCGCCACATCCAAAAGCCGGAGGACGCTCTTGGGCAGAAACCACGAATATGGGAAATAGAAGAAGAACAATCAGTTCCAGGAAATGCCATCGTTCATATTGTATCGCTGTTCTTCAAACCATTCAGGTCTTTTCATGATAATAAAGTATATTTATAGTAATGATGTTTGACGAGTGTTTCTTTTATAAATACACTTTATAAACCACTCAATCCTGTAGTGATTTTAGATCAAGCAGTACTTCCTACTGATCAAAGAGCAATAGTTCACGGAAGAGCTGTGCATAAAACACAGAATCGATTTAGACGATGTATAATTAGCGTGAATCGAGATATATATCCCCGAGCCTCACGTTTCTAAATAAATTGAGACTATTCCAGTCCGCCGTCTGTTCATTTTCAACAACAGCAGAAACCTCAGGAGTGACAAAGTCACCCAAAACGCAAAAGACTAAGAGAATGCCCAAGTTATTCCATCAAAGATTGCTTTTTATTTCTTCTCCAAAACATTTTAAAAAGTAACATGGTCTTAAAAAATGAATATGAACTTGTTTTCTTTGCAGTATTCAAGTATTTCAGTATTGATCAGTTGTTATTTTATGCAAATAAAAACAATATTCGGATATTTGGAATTTAGGTGAAATGTTGTCAGTAGTTCATAGAGTAAACAAAAAAGATTTTCAATTTAACAAAACGCATGAATATAAAAATCATATCTGGAAATAATTTTGAAGTGGTTTCTGAATTTTTTCCAGAGCTGTATATGACCGCAGTTAGCAACAAAACATTAGTTAGACAAATACGTGCTCTCTCTCACTCTCATTCACATACAGCTATTTTAGTCTAAAGGATAAGTGATGTCACACTAATGCTGTTATTTAAGTCCATCGATTAGAACACACACGACCTCCTCAGTACCCATCTGCCTGTCCAAACACAAACACTTTTCAAGCTTTTCGATTCTGAATCTGCTATGGAAGAATGGATCACTAATGACAGATGGTTTTAATGGCTCACATGTTGACATTATAAGATTCATGTTATAGTATAACAAATACAACCGACCCTGTACACACAGACTGTCATGACCTCAGGATCTTTATATCTCACAAGTGATGTTCTGGGCCCAGAATGCAGTGCCCAAATTTGAGAAGAGATGATCTCTTACCTTCACCATAAGCTTTGGCGAAGAGCCAGCGGAGGTTTGCTTCTATCTTAGCCCGGGCAGAGTCATACATTTCCAGTGGCACAATTTCAAGACCTCCCTCCACCGAATCCACTCGCCTGGGACCTCCGTCCGCACCCGCAAGAGCACCTACATCCATCCTAAACACACAGAGGCTTTAGAAAATGTACAATATAAATTGTGTTAACCGGCATGAATACATCAATATGTTGTTGTAATGTGTCAGTTGAATGTTTAGTTCTACACAACAACACGTTATATTTGTTAATACATACAAATACGGTTGCACACACAACTTGCTGGGGTGTTTCCTGACCGGCTTTGACTGTTCCAATATGGTGGACGACTTACAAAGAGCAGCTGCCAGCTACTAATGCATTTATGTAAATATAAATCAAAGTGTAGACTATTACCGAACGAAATTCTTAATGCACCATCCCAAAATTGTGTTTCAGTAGGAAATGCAGGAACTGTCAACACTTGAAAGGAAAACTGTGATCTTTAAACCATCTCATTTCATCTATGTAAACACAGTCATTCATGATTAAATACATAAAGATGTGTTCCAATAATAACTCGATACTATGCGTTGTTATCAATAATAAAAGTGATAAACCATCACACTGATAGTAACAGCAAACTGAACATGGATGAACAAAGCAGTTTTTCCCTGTTTTTGGTGAACGATCTCCAGCCAACATCATTGAATGAATATTCAAAAGTGATGAATGGTTGCTTCCGAAATAACGCAGATAATATTCAGATATATATTCATCATCTTTGTTTAATCTCTAAAGCGTGCTCGGCTACAGACGTGAGCAACGCGAGATGTGAATGAATGAATGAGCTGTTTACTATCATTGAAACGGAATATATGTGCACCTGTCGTCATCACAGGTAGTTTACCTTCAGCCCTGCGTCAAATCGACTCGCACGGCTTCAGAAAGGCATGGATATCCCCGATGCTTTTTTATTTAAGATCTCCGGGCCGTCTGATCTCTCCCCTCCCCGCCCAGCAACGCGATGCGATCGGACTCGCCGCGGCCCTCCGCTACATGACATCCGCAGGACGCGCCGCCGTTCTCTCTGTGAATAATGACGTCAATCGAAACGAATGTTACAAAAGCTCAAAAATACATTTCCGATCGCGGATCTCCCGCCACTCGGACGCCGTTACATTGTCTCGCTGCCGTTGTCATGGGGAGACGCCATGACGCGACGTAGATTCTTCCCCGGTGTTTTTGTCACTATGGATATCTGCGCTCTCACGAAGCCCTTGTGCGCATGCGCGCGTCCTGCATCCGTACACAGTAATAATCAATGATGTCAGGGTCTGCCTTTAGTTTGTCATATTTTTCTAAGCGATAAAATAAAACATTAGAGTTCTTTAGACTTATTAAATTTATTAAAATATTAATAAAATACCAGATTTTCATGATACATCATGAAAATATCTTCATATAATTTATGATGTATTGTAATCGTTTTGATTTGTTTTACGTTATTTTACTTTCTGTTGCATTATTGTAAATCATATTTGAAAACAATGTTGTTCGTATTATTTAATCTCGCAATAGAAAATACATTACATGACGAATCCATATTTTTACTTAATTGATTAAGATTGAATCTCGAATAATCTAAAGACAGGTAATGTGTGTATTTTTGTGTGATGTTTGCCTTACATATGACATCACATTAAGCTCGTGGTCCATTTGTAAGAATATATTATTTAGGAAAGCACAGCTCTATAGCGCCCCCTCGTGCACATGCGTGTTTGGTGCTTTCGTTACGGTGCAAATCAGGACAGCGTTCATTCATTTGATATTCGCTCAATCCCTTGCGCTTACTTAACCAACCCCCCGCTGAGAATTATGGGAACAATTGATTCATGTTACATGACAGCTGTGATGTGTGTGTGTGTGTGTGTGTGCCCCTGAGACAATCCACTGATACAAAAAATTAAACTTTGTTACATTGCCAAATTTTAGAATATCTTAAAATACACATATAAAAAAAGTTTAAAGCATTTAATCTGTTTTGTGTGTAATATTTTTTCCGTTGAATAACCAGCCAATGCACACGACTTGATGAAATATATAGAACGTAATTGTTTCATGACGCATTCAGTCTTTCTTTGTGATCAGTGTTTAGTTAGAACCAAACCAATCTATACATTCTCATGTCGTAGAAGTTCACCGCAAAGAACCCACAGCAAACACTGATCTACAGAACCTTTATACACATCAAGAACTTTTTAGGTCTCAAAAGAACCATGGAGCTCAACTCAAAATCCTTATTCAGTAGAGTTGTTTGGTCCATATGAAGCTTCAAACTTTAAATAGCCATGAAGGTCTTAGTGTATGAAATATTTATTCAGTGGATATCACAGGTTTCCTCCGATCACAGAAAAGCATTTACACCTCAGCGGCTTTGGGGCCATGAATAACCACATAAAATGAAACCCTGAACCACTGAAACCTGTTTGAAATATTGTGAATATACTTCAGAAAATACCTCATCAGCAAAGTGACACAATAATGGTTTTGATGGAGTCTTACATGAGCAAAAGGATTGAGTATCTACTTGTGATTTGTATTTATAAATGTAGACTTTTTGTCTTTTTGCATTGCTCATATGGGGGTTCTGAGCGGTTATACAGGTGTTGCTAGATGAAGTGATGGGTAATTAATTAATTACTAGTTACTAATTACATATTTAATAGTGTAATTAGATTATTCTCTCCAAAAAGTATTTAATTAGGTATTACTGATTAGTTTCTATATCTTATATCAACCTTGATTTGTTAAGTGATTCAAGGATTGACATGAAACAGCTCTTTTAATTCATTCAAATAGATCATATGAAACTACATAAAGTAGTATTTTTAACCGACCAAAGCTTTACAAATGTGGGAATTATACATTAAGGCACGCATTATAAAGTTAGACTTCGAATTTTGATGTCAATTTTGCACACACATATATTATACGCACTATTTAGTTGAATTACATCAGAAGTAACTAATTAAATTGCAGAAAAAATAATAGTAATCCCTCACTTGACTTTTTGAAGAGAAAAGTTCTTAAATAGTAACTAGTTACCCCCAACACTGGGTAGATGGCAGTGTAAATCTGTGGGATTATTTACTGGTTTTATTCTCAAACAAAATAAAGACAGATCGATTCTGACATCAAAATCGTCAAAGTAATGTCACCAAAAGGTGCTCTTTATTGTGTCAAGAAAAGGTACTTTACAAAATAATTTTTTACAACAAGTTTGTCTCATGTCAACAGCAACATTAGAACATTTGATCAGCAGTTATAAAACGTAACACATCTGAATCCCAATCACACCTTCTGAGCACTGATGACATCATCACACTATGACACGCACACTTATAAACACCCCTGCACTTATGCATCTGGCACTACTTAATCTCGTTCTCTCTCACACACACACACACACACAAACACATTACATGTGAAGAACATGTACTACATGTCTACAGCAGGCAATAAATAACAGTGATAGCTACGCTACATATGAAACCCAAAATACCTGATGCAAGGTACCATGGAAAAAATAATACCATTCTGTCACAAACCTCCCAAGGGCTTGTGTTCAGTAACCAGTGTCTATAGACAACACTTAACATAACTCAGTCTTTACATGTACAAAAACACATTTGAATTGGGCGTGTCGAAGTGTGTGCGTGAATGCGTGTCCATATCAATACATCCGAGCGTTACATCACAATATTAAGACTCTTTTCTACATTTGTTCACAGAAATCTAAACGTTCGGTAAAAAGGACCATATAAAATCTAATTAATACTGAAATTTTAATTAAAATCTAGAACGAAAAACAACACAGAACGTTTTTAAAAACTATTTTCTGGCAGCATTATAATAACTTTCAGCATTATTTTCAAAGCAGTTAAATGGTCGAAATAAACATAGCAATAAAAATAAATAAAAAAGGATCACTTATATCTGTCGTCCAAAAACGCTCATAAATAAATACAAAAATGAATAAAAACGGTTCTTGGCATACAAGATTCAAACAAAGCAGTTTGTCGCATTAATATAAAATTGTTTACAGAGTCTTTTCAGTCCTTTGTCGATTAGCTTGGCGATGCCACATCCCACTTATTTAAAGGCTTCTGGGATATGATTCATCTGCATACTGGTAGGCGGGCTTGAGATTCCCTCTGACCAATCAGACACGGAATGTGGAGACGAGCTAGACCACTGGTCGGGAGAGCCGGGGGACGGCGTGAGGAAAGGATGGTCGGGCACCTGCGGCTGGTGGTTGGGCGTGTTGTCCATGGGGTTAGAATAACTGTGTTGAGAAGGCGGGGTTAGAAACTGCGCGCTGGAGATAGAAGCCATTCGCTGGCTGTCCTGTGGTAGGATGGTCTGCATGGGGGCGTGTCCTGAGCCGGACTGAAGTTCCAGCCCACTGAGATCTCCCAGGAAGTGATGCGTTAGGATGTGTCCGGAATTTTGGTGCTGCATGGTGGCGACGCTCTGGTGGTTGTTTTGGTGGGCGTGGTTAGACAGCATGTGCGACGCTGTGCCCAGGTGGCTGCTTTGCATCGTGGGATAACCCATGACCTGCGGCATGCCGGTGTGCATTGTGGGCATGAGGGCCGTGAAACCTGCCTGCTGCTGTTGTTGCTGCACCCTCTGCAGCCAATCGCACGCGCCCGTTTGAGCCCCACCGTTAGCAACTGGGAGATGGGACAAGCGTGGAGGAGCGGAGTCAAATGGCTTGCCCATACCCTGGTGAGCACTGACCATGCGGGAGTCGGCCAACCCTTGGAGTTGATTTAAAGTGATAGGTGGGGACTGTTGAAAGGGTGACGTCATCATGGGCGGCGAAGAGACGTCTGATAGATAGCCGTGTGGCGATTCAAGCGAATCTACGGGTGAAAGGACTCCCACCTCCATAATCCCGCCATCTTTGCCCTCCCCGTTTTTCTTCTTTTTGAGTCTCATTTCCTTTCCTCCGTCCTTACTGCCCGCACCTTTTCCTCCGGGTTTTCGAACCTTCTTGCCCATGGTGTTGTTGCCCGGGCTGGGTTTGAAGCCCAGGTAGGTGTTGGGGGAGCAGAGGGGCGGCGACAGGGGCAGAGGGGGACTCCGCACCAGGTTGTATTCTTCTAACAGGCGGACGATGTCGTGGTGCATGCGCTCCTGTGCGATGTCTCGCGGAAGCTGGTCGAGATGATCCGCAATGTCACGGTTGGCCAGGTGATCGAGCAGGACTCTGGCGGTCTCGTAACTGCCCTCGCGTGCTGCCAGGAACAGGGGTGTCTCTTCCTGCTCAAACACACACACAAAGTCAATATTAGTGTGTATGAAAGTAAAGCAAAAACTATGTAAAAAAAAAAATTGTTGACATAAATAAGTGAAGATGGTTTTGTTTTATTCCACACACCTTGTTATTCTGTAGATCTTTATTTGCACCGTTCTTCAAAAGAACAACAGCAGCGTCCACATTATTGACAGCAGCCGCCCAATGAAGAGCCGATTTACCTACAGAGAGCAACACAGAGAGATTAGATCTGTTGTGTATTTACAGACAGACAAAGTGTGTGTGCGTGTGTGTGTTCATACCTGCATCATCAACGGTGTTGGGGTCAGCGTGGGAGTTAATGAGTTCCTCCACCATTCCCTCAACAGCCAATCGGGTGGCCAGGATCAGCGGCGTCGTTCCGTCATGCATACGAGCGTCCAGATCCGTCGCTCGGTTCCGGATCAGAATCTAAACCAAACGCAATGTTTAAGAACTCACAACAGCAACATTACAACACTACATATGAACAACGTATGTAAGTGTTTGAGTGCAAGTTATTTTGAAAGTGTATGTTTTACCTGGAAGACGCCCTGGGCATCGGCTGCAACAGCAGCGTGTAGAGGCGTGCGGCCCATGTTGTCCTGAACGTTAGCATCAGCTGTAGACTCAAGCAACCGCTTGGCCGCATCTGAACGTGCGTAACGCGCTGCCAGATGCAATGCCGTCTCTCCAGTCCGATCTGTCTGGTTGTGCAAGTTGGCGCCGTGGTAGATGAAGTCAGTGATGACGTCGGCGGACGGATCATCTTCTGCCTCGCCATTTTCATTTTCAATACCGCCGCCGCTGCACGATGCGATCATCAGCGGAGTGAAGCCATCTGAGAGCAAGAGGAGCGGTTACTGAATATTCCTTGTACATGTATCAAATATACATATCAGTACACAATGGTGAGGTCACTCACCAGGCCCGCGGACGTTGACGTCCATGCAGTCATTCTCGATCTCGCCCTGCGGTGGTGTAGGAGCCATCGAGTTCAAGCGCAGGTCGGCGGCGTCCAGATGTTGCTGCGTCCACTGCCGATGATCTAGCTGAGCCGTCATGTCCAGAATAGCCTGTTCCTCAAACTGCACAAAAATACACTGCGTCACACATCCAACCGACCAATGATTTCAACCGATAAACTGTGTGATTAACAGGGAGCACGCTTACCTTGAATCGTTTAGAGATGTCATCATCTGCCCAGTCGCTGAGCTGCTGGTCCATCAGAGAGCTGTCTGAGTTCTTCAAAGGCCTGATGGGAAATGTATGAAAGTTGATCATTTTGTGTTTTTTTAAATCTCATTTCTTTGGATGGAGCAGTTGCAACTGTACATTAAAGTGAAGCAAAACTCACTTGAGTCCCACAGAATCTTCTCCTACTGGCTCCCGCCGCTTCTTTTTGGGTTCCGTGACTTTAAATCCCTCAGGGAACCAAAGCTGTCCATGTTCCCGCTTTCGCTTTCTGTTGACCACGACACCCACAGCAACAAGGGCCAGGACGGCCAGAGCGAGGAGCACCAGGAACATGGGGTACATCTCACCGCTCTTTGGAGGTCCGTCTTCACCTGCACAAAGATTAAAACAAAGTTAATAATGTATGAGCGTGTGCGTTAAATCGAGTCTGTGAACAATATATTCCGTCTTAAATAATTCATTTTGGCACTCACTTGTGACTGCTTCAATGACGTAAGGAACATTGAGATTCCCGCTAGAGGCCAACGCTCCGAGGAATGCCGCCACGTCTGTGGCGCTCTGGAAACACTCATCCGACTGTTGATAACACTGACGGTTGTCAATTTCTAGATAGACAATCGACCTGCAACACAAACGCATATTGTTCAAGTACTCGTCTTTCAACAGGGCATGTTTATACGTGCACGTGATCAAATAGATTTTGATTCGCTCACCCTTTGATCTCCATCTGATCCAGTTCACGTCGTGGGCGGGGCTTTAGAAACGCCGTCAGGCTCCTCTTAGCACGCGTCAGCAGCTGGGCAGGGTCGCTCCAGTCGGCGCGTTTGTGTTTGCTCAGCTCGTGTTCGTTACCGTAGTACGGAAAGATCAGCGGCTCGCCATTAGCGTCAAGCCGGAACACCACGTTGGTGTGCAGCAGGCCGCTTAGCTCACGCAGGAATGAGGAAGAACGGTTGTGGAGGTCGTCGGGTGGAATGTGGACCACGAGAACCAGACTTCCCACGGCCAGTTTCTTAGGAACGTCCTCGGCGCAGTCGAGGCCGTCCCATTCGCACTCTGCGTTATTACAGCCCTGATCGCAGTGACCGTCTGCGTAGTGATCCTTACAGTACTGATCATACAACGGACTGGGGGAGAGAGAGAAACAAATCATTATAACACATTTCATCACTATGTAAGACAACAAAAATAAAACAAAACTTACTTGCACTGTCCCTCCAGTCGCTGGCAGTCGAATCCATCGTACAGGCAGCCGGCGTTGGCGCACTGCTCATCACACTTCCCATCATTAAAGTACCTCCAGCACTGCAGGGCGGCGCTACAGTTCTGCCACGGGTCGTCGAAATTCAGAGAGCAGTCGCCGCCGTCCCAGCCGCAGGCGTGATTGTTGCATTGGGTATCGCAGATCGCGTTTCCGCCCCTCCCTTCGCACTGAGGGACCTCGCACTCAATCTCCACCTCCGGAGGTGGAGCTATGTCCCGGCCCTGCCCTCCGTTGAAGGAGTAGTCGAGGATGTGACAAAGGAGCCCGTTGAAGTTAACCGGGCAGGAGCAGCGGAAAAACGGAGCGTCATTGATGGATTGACACGTGCCCCCGTTGTAGCAGGGGTTGGTCAGGCACGCCGAGTCCATGCGCATCTGGCACTCGTGCCCGCTAAAGCCCGGCGGGCAAAGACAGCGAGGGCTCAGGTGACCGGAGACACAGGTGGCGCCGTTGCGACATCGCAGGGAGCCACAAGATTTTGAGTCGTATTCGCAGGAGGAACCAGAGAAGCCCTGAGTTAACAACAGAGATGCGTACAGCGGTCAGAATGATATATTCTTTGTGTTGCAAACATGGACGGGTGGTGCACATGCTCATCTGTGCAGGTTTACTCACCGGTTGACACTTGCAGATATATCCGTGTTTCGTGTTACTGGCTACGGCACATGTCCCTCCGTTTTTACACGGCGTGTCCTTGCAACCATTGAACACGGTTTCACAGCGTTTGCCTGCAAACATGAACAAAACAATTAGAAAACAATACACAAAAACTATACAAAGAACTCCTGGGACTATTAATGCTGTTCATGTGGATTCTTGACGGACTGTTCTGAGGCTCAAAAATCTGATTCAAAGAAGTTTATCAGAGATGAGAATCATTTATATTTCTTGCTACACACTTACAGCACTGATGTGTGTTAAATGTTTGTGTGTGCACAATGTTGAACGTTCGTACCTGTGTATCCTGTACGGCACTCACAGCGGAAGTCGTTGTTGAGCTGGACGCAGTTGTAGGATCCGTTGGGGTCACAAGGGTCAGACAAACACTCGTTGACGTCGCCCTCGCAGCGTTCGCCCACAAAACCGGCCGGGCACACGCAGCCGTAACCACCAATGCGGTCCACGCAACGGCCTCCGTTAAAGCATCGCAGCTCACCGGTTAACGGATCCGCAGCCGGGGAACAGTCGTCAATGTCAATCTCACAGTGAACACCTTAGAGGGATGGGGAAAACAAATGATTTAGTAAGTGAAACAGCAGGCACAGAATACCTGCACATGCGTACAGAAATGAGCGTGTACCTTGTGTTCCCCGTGGGCACGAGCATTTGTAGGTGTTGACCAGATCGATGCAGGTTCCTCCGTTCTGACAAGGATTCGACAAACACTCATTTATCTCCTTACTGCAGTTCGTTCCGTGATATCCTGGAACACACTGTAGAGAGAAATCTTTTTAGACTGCTGTAAATGACGTGTGCCTGTGTGTGCATGCATGTTTGTGGGTGTGTTCATACCTCACAGCTGTATCCTCCCAGGTAATCGGTGCAGGTGGCTCCGTTCTGACAGGGGTTCGGCATGCACTCATCCACCTGCTCCTGACAGTAACTGCCTGTGTATCCAGCCTGACACCTGCAGAGGTGCGTGTTCCCCGCATCCACACACTGACCAGCGTTACGGCACAGAACGGCCACAGACACTCCTGACAGAGAGAGAGAGCGAGAGCGAGTTTAGCATGTGCAGTATGACAAAGTATAACTAGCCGTTTACCGTGTATTGGTCAGATATTTACCTTGCTGTTGTGCGGCGACCTCACAGCTCACGCTTGGGATGTCGCAGTAGATGCCCGTCCAGCCACTGGCACACTGACAGGTGAACGACGCCCCCTGCTGCCAACACGAGCCCCCGTTCTTACAAGGCACAGAGTCACACCAGCGAACCAGACTCTAAAACGCAAAACGTGCAAACGTGAGTCAACGGCATGTATGAAAACCTTGTTTAAAGAGGTGAGCTGGTGTGTGTGTTTACCTGGCAGTTCTGGCCTGTGTGGCCGTGCGGGCAGGTACATTTGTAGGTTCCGTATCCGTCCTGGCATGTACCTCCGTTTTGACATGGCTGTGAGTCACACTCATTTACGTCGTGCTGGCAGTAATTCCCGGTAAATCCCGGCAGACACACGCAGGAGAACGTGTTGATGCCGTCGACGCAAGTTCCACCGTTAAAGCACGAGCTGGAGGAGATAAACAGACAAATTTATCAAACGTTCGAATACTTGATTCTTAATTGAAAGAGTATGAGAAGAGTATGCAACTCTAAACATTCCTAAAAGCATTTGTTGCATGTTGAACACTTTCCCTTTTCTAGTTTTGTGTAGGAATAACAAAGTACACACAGTGCATACTTCAGAAAGTGTGAGAGCAGTGTGTTTACCTCTCAGTGCAGTCGGGTGTGTTGATCTCACAGTTGATGCCGCCGAATCCTGAGGGGCAGCTGCAGGTGTAGCTGTTGACACAATCGGTGCAGTTCCCTCCGTTACGACAGGGGGCACCCACGCACTCGTCTATGTCCTCCGTGCAACGCTCGCCGCGAAAACCCGCCAGACACACGCACACAAAACCGTGCACGCGGTCCTGACAGATTCCACCGTTACTGCAGGGATCTGTGAGCGAGAGAGAAATGTTAGCATGTTCATCGTGCGTGTTGTTGTGTTTGTGTACTTTTTTTTATCCATGCTTCTTACTTGGTGTACAATCGTCGATATCGGTCTCGCACAGATCTCCCGTGAATCCCGGGTTACAGTGACATTGGAAGCCGCCACGCAAGTTCTCGCACACTCCTCCGTTGGTACACGGGTTCCTCACACACTCATTGATGTCCACCTCACATGTCTGACCTGTAAAGATGATGGAGGTTAGCGTGATGAAGGTCTCAATGTCATGTAGACAACATTACACACACACACACCATTACCTTGCCAACCAACAGGACATGCGCAAGAGAAACTCCTAAAATCCTCAGATTCACGACACACGCCTCCGTTCTTACAGGGCCGTGAAGAACACGGCGCCAGAAAGCTCTCACACACGTCACCTGAAACAGGTACGAACACACATTACACACAGACACATGATGGCATTCAATTACATCAGGTCATTTCATATATCACAAAAAATCCGATTTCTCTCTCTGTCCATCTAGATTTTCCCCAAAACTCCGCTCGAAAAACATGTGAAAACATTCCTGCCGATTCCTTTTGGGTCAACCCTGTTGTTATCACAGTCGTTCTGTTCTACTGCCTCGTTTTTCCAGCAGGCACTTCCTTATCTGTTTCCACGGCGACCAGCTGGCTCAGGAAGTCACTTGCCGCTTCCTACCATTGTCGATTCTTTACCTCAACAGGAAACAGGAAGGGGCCAGACAGGAAGTAGACCTATCTGAGTTCCCACCCTCAACAAATTTGTGTGATTTCATGGCCCAGAAACCTCCAGTTTTTGACAGAGAGCTGCTTTTATGGTCACAGGGACTTAAGTATGCCCAGCAAAGCGCAGGTTAGTGCGTTCATACCTGTGTAAGGCAGTAAGCAGTTACACTTGAATCCGGCCACGTCATCGATACAGGTGCCCTGGTTCAGACAGGGGTTAGACGCACACTCATTGATGTTAGTCTGGCAGTTAGGACCTGTATGCGAGAAAACACACTGCGTCAGGCTTACAATACACACACACTTTTTGAAACACATTTAGAAAAGTCGCAAAGTGACAAACAGAAGGTCCCAATATGCATACTACACCCTAAAATGTGCTTCACTAGGTATGAAAACTACATACTGATGCCCACATGAAAAAAGGCTAAAGTATACTTTAGTATTTACTATAGTAAACGTGAGTATATTGTAGCATTGTAGCACCTTGCTAATGTACACTATAGTATTCTATACAAGTTATAGTATGATGTAGTGCATGATAGTACACCCTCACTTTGTTAATGTATATTGCAGTATTCTGTGTCCTAAACTGTAGTGAATACCGTAGCAAACTATATTGAACAGTTGTAAATTGTAGTATACTGTAGCACATTATAGCATTTTCAACACTTTGTTCATGGGTACTTTAGTATTCTGTAGTATTAACTATAAATCATTCATGAAATGTAGTAAAAACTGTAGTATAGTTTGGTATTTTTTATAGTAAACTTAAGTATATTGTAGTATTTAAGCACCATGTCAATGTACACTATAGTATTCTATAGTCTTCTTAACTACAGTAAATTGATAAACTAGTAGTACACTTTGGTATTTACTATGGTAAAATGTAGTAAGTTATAATATGATGTAGTACATGATAGTACACCCTCACTTCTGTAGTATTACCTACAGTAAAACCCTAAACTGTAGTAGAGAACATAGCAAACTTAAGTATGTACTATATTGAACAGTTGTTAAGTGTAGTATACTATAGCATATTATAGTATTTCAACACTTTGTTCATGTGTACTTTAGTATTATGTAGTATAAACTATAGTTAATTCATGAAATGTGGTCAAAACTGTAGTATACTTTGGTATTGACTATAGTAAATGGTAGAAAACTATATGATAATTAGTGGTGGGCCGTTAACGGCGTTAACGCAGTGAGACTCTTATCGCGCGATAAAAAAAATGTCGCCGTTAATCTATTCTCAAAGTTGGGTTGGGAGCTGGGTCTATACTACGCAAGCTATGATGACTTTCACCTTGATATTTTAGCGCGGATGTATACCAGCTTAACTGCACTGTACGGGGCGAGAACGAGATTTTTCAACTCGCGTGATTCGCGTCATTCGTGGAAGCAGAAGCCGCCTCATCATCTCATAACCAGGGCTTCATTCGCGCGATTCGCGCCGCAAGTAGGTCTATTGGCTCTTTGCATTAACACATAAATCACTCGCGCTTGACACGCCATTCGCGTTTGGTCTGAACACAACATAACGTTACTGTGAAATTACCGCATCAAACGTGACGTGCTAACATGGATGCAGCTATGAAGCCGCCGGGTTTGCTTCAGGGAATATTCATTTTTAAGAAGCTTCCCAATAGAAACATCGACAAGACTAAGGTTGTCTGCACCTTGTGCAATGCGGAATTGGTTTAAAAAAACACGTTCTCTCAACAGGTAGTGGTCTAGCTTTAGTTGAAACCAGTAACTTTGTATTGAGATCTAATGTATTATGGCTGCTGTATGACAAATCGCTTGTTGCTCCCTCACTCTTTGTAAGTCGCTTTGGATAAAAGCGTCTGCTAAATGACTAAATGTAAATGTACTGTAGGAGCTCTTCCAGTCTCAAGTACCACCTGAACGCAAATCATCCCTTAGCTATTGCGGAAGTAAACACAAGTTCATCTTCCATTCCATTCCATTCTCTACCGCTTATCCGAACTACCTCGGGTCACGGGGAGCCTGCGCCTATCTCAGGAGTCATCGGGCATCAAGGCAGGATACACCCTGGATGGAGTGCCAACCCATCGCAGGGCACACACACTCACTCATTCACTCACGCACTCACACTCTACGGACAATTTTTTCCACAAGTTCATCTTATTGAACATAATTTAATTTTCATCACCAATTATCATAGTAGAACAGCTTTCTCAAGCAGTTTGTGATGCATTTTGGAAACAGGAGATGAGCCCCTGGTCTTATGCGCCACCTGGCTTGAGAAACCCGTTCTCAAATACTTACTTTTAGTCATTATTTGGGTAGCACACATATTCTGAATGCCTTCGGCAGAATTCAAATGAGCCATTTTAATCTAGATTAATCTAGATTAATTTTGGAATTAATCTAGATTAAAAAAAATTATCTATGCCCACCACTAATGATAATATTAGCATTTTGTCAATGTATACTACATCATTCTGTAGTATCAACTATAGTGAATTGCAAACTACAGTAACACTATAGCATACTTCACTATTAACATAGAAAAGACGATAACATACTACACTGTACTATAGTAAATATTAAAGTATACTCCAGTGTTTTTCATGTGGTTGAGCGAATATTAAGGCAGTAGCACAAGGGGTTGTGGGTAATTTCATGTGTGGATGCGGACCTTAAATCCAATGAAAGTAGTACAACATCTCGTCTCCTCTAGACTAATCCTACAAGCTATTCAGATGAACTGTACACAAGTTGGGACACATCCGCTATATCAGGACACAGAGTGTCTTTCTCTCACCGCTGAATCCGGCTCTGCAGGTGCACACGTATCCGCTGGTCATGTCCTTACAGGTGCCTCCGTTCACACACGGGTTGGACAGGCACTCGTTGATGTTGATGTCACAGTTGCGGCCCGTCCAGCCGGGCTCGCACACGCACTTATAGCTGTTGATCTGGTCTTGGCAGTTGCCGTGGATACAGGGGTTGCTGGAACACTCGCTGTGTTGAGAGAGGCAGGTGGCGTCACGGAAACCCTCTGGACAGATGCAGGTGAAGCTGGTGACCCCGTCGATGCAGGTGCCACCGTTATGGCACGGGTTCAGCGCGCAGTCGTCAATGTTGATGTTACACATTGAACCTGTGATAGTAAGAAAGAAAATCTGCATAAAGTGGCCAATATGATTCATTTCTGAGCAGAACTCGATGTTTATCGAGAAGCAGGGCGGGGATTGTTCAAATACATAAAGCGAACATACGATGTTATTGGCTAATACGTTCGTAATGCTGTGGTTCATGACCGATCGTTCCATAACTACGTTAAAACTCAGTATTGAAAATTGAATCAAATAAAAAAGTTGCACAGTGTAGGAATTCAAACTCAGATGTGCGTTGACCTCTTGTTCTTTGTCTCTCTTTGTGTGTGTGTGTGTGTGGCCCCATCCCAAAATCTCCGGCTCTGCTCCAAACGCACAAAGGATTTCCTCCACCCTCTTGTGCCCTTTTATTCTTGCTTTCTTTCTCTCTGTCTTTCAGACCCAGCTCACATACCCCTCACACCCTCTCTGGGGGAGGGCAGGTCTTACAGAGCCTATTTCACACACCGCCGAACAACAATTACCCCTCAACACACACACCCCTCTTCTGCAGCGTAATGGCAAACTGTTAGAGTCTCCTATAACAATGGAACTTTATTTTACTGTCTCGCGCACAATTCATTCACTACAATATTAAAGTGCTCGTTGTAAACAGGATACTGGGAGTACTGGTCCTGGATGCTGATTGGTTGATATCTGTGCTATAATGCACAGTATAGAAACACATAAACACCTGCACCTTGTATATCGCATAACTTGCAACTTAAAAGTGTGGTTTGTCTAGTCAAAGTAATAAAGTGTGTGTGTGTGTCCCAGTTGGTGGAAAGATTCTCTGTCCCAAGTCATATCTGTTATCTGATACACAAGCTCTGCACTTCGCTGGCCACCTGTTCACCTGTTCTCACACACACACATATACACACACACACGCGCACGCATATGCACACAAAGATGCTGCTGTGCTCTCTCACCTGTGTATCCGGGTTCACACACACACTCGTAGCCATTGATCTTGTCGATGCACTTGCCGTAGTCACATGGCTTTCTTTTGCAGTCGTCGATGTTTATCTCACAGTTAATACCTGCAGACACAATAACAAGATCATTCAATTCCACCTCATGTTGCTCAAATAGTTTTCCTGCATCTAAAAGAACATCCGATCACTTGAAGTGAACAGAAGTGGTTCTCAAACTGGGGAGGCCCCAAGATCGATCCAGGGGGGGCACCTATTTTGTGGCGTTATATATGATATAGAAATGTATCATGTGTGTGTTACCTGTGGTTCCTTTGGGGCAGGTACAGGTGTACGAGTTCTCTCTGTCCTGGCAGGTGCCTCCGTTTCGGCAGGGTTGACTCAAGCACTCGTCAATGTTGGTCTCGCACAGTCGGCCAGTGTATCCCGGACGACAGTCGCAAGTGAAAGCAGCCACCCCGTCTCGACACACTCCGTAATGACACGGGCTCGACACACACTCGTTGATGTCCGACTCACACTGAGCGCCAGCGAAACCTGCAGGACACAGACAGACATTAATATTCTTAAATCTCGACACGTATTTAAGCACAGAGGTAAACAGCGCATTCCCTTAATAGTGTGCACGTACCTGGTGTGCATTCGCAGGTGTATTTGTTGGGGCCGTCTGTGCACTTGGCGCCGTTCTTACAGGGCGTACTGGCACACTCATCCACATCCACCTGACATAGATTCCCAGAGAACCCTGGTAAGAAAAAAAACAGTGTTTGCTCTGGTTGTACTTTCTGTAAATCATGAGCGCTAATCCTCCCGTCTCTCTCTGTAGTTTGTTACCTTTGAGGCACTCGCAGTGAAATGAGTTGATCTTGTCCACACATTTTCCGTTGTTGAGGCAAGGCTGCGATGCGCAGTCGTCAGCATTTATTTGACAAAACACACCCTCGTAACCTAAACACACAAATACACACACCTGTAATGAACCTCTGATCATGGAATGTGACGATGCTAATTCTTAAGACGTCCTGTTTATAATAAACAGCTCATACCTGGCATGCATATGCAGTGGAATCCACCAATCCGGTCGAGGCAAGTGGCGTCATTTTGGCAGGGGTTCGACTTGCACTCATTAACGTCCAGTTCGCAGCGTGGACCTTCGTAACCTTGGAGACACTTGCATTGGAATGAGCCTTTAGTGTTGAGACATCGTCCACCGTGCTCGCATGGGTTCGCACCTGAAACGCACCAAACGCAAACGGTTTCTATCCGTGCCCAATCCTAATGCATTTAACATTCGTTTTAACCAATCAGAACCTTGTTCTTACCGAGCGAACATTCGTCTATATCCTGGTTGCAGGCGGACCCGGTGTACCCGGGCGGACACGTGCAGATGGCCTTTCCGCTCACCGGGTTGGTATCGCAGTTGGAGCCCTTCTGACACGGGTTGCTGATGCACGCGTCATCCAGGTGACACAGAAGTCCTGTGGATCAAACAAAGTTGGTAAGAAAACTATCAAAAGACCCAAAAAACTGTAAACTGTTCAGCTGCGCAGGCGCTCACCTGTGCGTCCGTGTGGACACTCGCAGAAGAACGATGCGACTCGGTCGTGGCACGTGGCGCCTTGAGAACAGGCGGCGCTGGCACAGTCATCAATGTTCTCGCTGCAGTCGTCGCCCGTCCAGCCGTTCACACACACGCAGTTGAAGCCGCCGATGGTGTTATGACACGTGCCACCGTTCTGACAAGCGTTGGGGGAAAGTTCACACTCGTCGACGTCCTCCGTACAGTACTGACCTGTGAACGGAAGGTCAAAGGTTACAAGGTTGGTTACCTTTGTGAAATCAGTTGGTGTGTGTCATCACCCAGAAGTCTTACCGGTCCAATGTTTGTCGCAGTGACAGTTATAGGTGTTGACCCCGTCAATGCACCTGCCTCCATTCTCACAGGCGTGCTGGGTGCAGTCATCAACATTATGTTCACAGGTTTGACCCATAAATCCTGTGAAAGACAGATCATTCACGTTCACATTAAAGCGTGTCAGACAGTGCTTATGAGCTCTAGTGGTTCAGGTCACTTGCTTGGATTAATGATGAACAAACATCACATTCCAAGAGACTGATACACTGTTAATGAATAACTGTGCGCACGCACATCAGAGTTGTTACCATCGAGATAAGCACAACATAAACATGAAGTAAAACTTAAAAGTGCAGGAACTTAAACAAACATAGATTCTTACCTGAGAGACAGGTGCAGGTGTAAGATGTGTCACTGGTCTGTAAGCACGTTCCTCCATTCCTGCAGGGCGAGGGGAGGCACGGGTGGTATAAGCGCTCGCAGTGTGTTCCCACATACTCGGGCGGGCACCTGCAGTGGTACGAGCCCACCTCGTTTATACAGGTTCCTCCGTTACGACAGGGCGACTGGGAGAGGGCGCACTCGTTCACGTCCTGCCGACACGTTTGGCCGTGGAAGTTGGGAGGGCAGGTGCAGATGTAGTGAGACTCAAACGCTGAACACTGTCCTCCATTGGCGCAGGGATTCGATGCACACGGGTCGGCTTGTTGACACGTTTTACCTACACGCAGACATCGAGAAAGAAAGAAGTCAGCAACATTCTCATTCTAACTGGAGCAATATTCGACTCTTTATGGCACGTACCGGACCATCCAGGTGGGCAGCGACAGGTGAAGGTCTCCAGGGTGAGCAGAGAGCACGTGCCGCCATTGCGACAGGGCGTGCTCATGCAGGCGTGATTGACAGGTGTCAGACAGAGAGGACCGCTGAAGCCCAGTACGCAGTCGCAGGTCACCTCCACATCATTACCCTGAGTCCGAGCGCGGCACACGCCTCCGTTTCGACATGGCGACGGGCTGCATGGATTCGGGAACTGACACTGGGGTCCGACATAGTCTGATGGACATCTGAAAATGCACAAGACACATACAGTGTTAAAAAAACAGGGCTATGTAGGATGAACATGTTTTTTCCTAGATACACAAAATTCAATATCTTTATTTTTTATCGAACCAGTCCGTGTTTAATATCAGACAACAGAAACACACTTATGGTCCACATTTATATTATAGACCACCTTGAAATGTAATCTAATCAATTAAAGGCAAAAAAAGTATAGGAAGTATATAATATGTCCCTCTGTGTGTGTGTGTGTGTGTGTGTGTGTACGCACGCACGTGCCTGTGTGTGAAAGAAAGACTGTTCTAACTCATTTAAATTCCTCGGTGGCAATTAACAACCACAAGCACACACTCCTCAAAACACGCATACAGATTCATGAATGTTAAAATATTGAAGTCATTTATTTAATTAAAAAATACAACGAAATATTATTTATGAAGCGTTAGTTAATAAAAAAAACAAGCAATAGAAATAAGATTGTTTTTGTCTCAGAATGTGTGTGTATGCAGCAGCAGGTGTGTGCATAAATAAGGGCAGCTGTGCTGCAGGCCCCTCCCACCGTTCGCTGTCCCTCCCCCCAAGCTTGTTGCTATGGCGAGTGGCATAAGGTCACTAAGGCAGCTCCCAGGAGAGGGTAAAACTCCGCCCCCCCCAAACTCCCACTGTCCAATAGTTCACTTTATCTTGACAGCATGTTGATGCACAGGATTAATTCTTATCTGCATCATCCATATTCATCATTCCATATACTACTATAGATTTCTCAATCTATCACAACCCTGGTCCCACAATTTAACCTAAAATCTAGCATATATTTTTCTTTCCTGCATTTGGTTTTGTCCGTAACAAATTAAAAAACACAAAAGCAAAGGTATGCCACAGCAGTCATACAACTATATTAATAATACAAAATAAAATGAGATTTTATTTGTCCAAAATCATGTTTATGTTTATTATGTTTTTATTGTGTTTTATTGTGTTAGTCAGCTGTATTTTTTAAGTCATTATGGCTAAAATCAAAACAAAGCAACTTCAGTTTGATTGATATTAATTGTAATGCACAATAAAAAACATGATTTTTGAAATATCTTAAAAACAGAGTTTGTTTTATTTTGGAACCAAACATATATATTCTATATAAAGAAAATTCCCTGGGGGTATATTTTGCTCATGTTTTATGTGATATTTCTCTGACATGTTGTACTTTTCAAATTTAAATAGACTTAACTGGCAAAACAAAAGTTTGCAGATATTGACATAAACTCTCAATGTAAGTTGGTTAGCTGTAATAAAGACGTCTCTGCTCAGACGCATGGATGCCTGCGTTTACTTGCGGCATTAGCGCCGCGTCTCTCTCTTTGTCCCCAGAGGCAGAAGTCATCGGCAGCCCGCCGTGGCAACAGGTCTGATAGTGCGAGTTCGACTCCGAACAGATGCTCCGGTGACCTGTGACCCCTGAGCACATTTGTGACAGCAGGCTTCAGACCCCCCCATTCCAGTAGGCTGGTCTACCATCTGCTACTGCAACACAACGTGTGTATGTGTGTGTGTGTGTGAGTGTGTGTGAGTGTGTGTGAGTTCACACCACATACTTCCTGCCCTGACTGTGAATCAAAACAGCAAACTTTCATTTTTGTGTCTGGCCCCTTAAGTCGGTTTACACTTCTGCAAATCCTGGACGTTACGTATTTGTCTGTGCAAATATGTAAAACATAAACTGAAATCAACTTTTTGGTCAACCTGCACATGGTGGGCAACTGGAAGAAACTAACCAGTCATATTCTTTTTTCCCCAGAAATTTCATTTTTGTCCCCATGAGAATTTTTTTTGAGGTGATGGTGACTCACGGTATCTTTCCGTGAAATGCCACCTGTAACAAACATACACGTTCCTCACTTTTTCTCTGTATCAAGATACTCACCATGGACAAATTTGACTTGTTTACAGTATACTTCATTTTATATTGCACGCAAACAAAGTAAGAAAAAGACTATAAGAAACTGAACTTTCTCAAACCAAAACACTCCAAAAGTTGTCAGGAGTTAAAAATGTGTTTCAATTGATTCTAAAAAAACATGTTGTTGCTAATAAGCTTGTCCAAGCTCATCCTTTAGATGTTAAATCTTAATCAGGTCAAATAAGACCACACATAACCAATTTGGAGAAGAAACTTCGCCCACACCTTCAAACTGGTGTCAATGTGGCACCTTAAAAAAACCAGTACATGTGACTTTAACCAACACTAAACCATCCTCAGCTTTTCAAAAGACTTGTTATCTGTGTCATCAAAACCTGTGCTTCATTTTACCAAATGTCAGAAGTTCACACGCAGTTGAACAGTTTCGATCCAGCGTCCTCAAACATCTTTCATTTAAATCCCTGTGCCGTTTCACACACAAGGCGACAGTTTACAAACAATTTCCAAGGACGAGAATCGGAGCGTACAGGAAAAGCGTCAACGTTGAGATGAGATATTTCTGGGAGAAAAAGGATCAAAAATATCTTCACTCTTCCTGTTTATCAACGGGGTCATCACAACAGGATGCTCAGGGTTTGGCCCCCAGAGCGCCTCAAATCTCTTCGCAATAATAGATGAAACCTCTTTTCTTCTTTCTTCCATAAACTTATTTGTTAGTGCTCCTATATGCTCAAACATTTTCAAAACCCTCAACAATAATCTAAGCGTAAAACTCTGGTGTGTAGACGTCCAAACACTATCTATCGTTCATCAATCCAAAGATCACGTGGGGTTTAAAGAGAGGTGTGGACTTAAAATAAAAACAATAATATTTTACTTTGAGAGTAACATTACTTTTTACTGAGAGAGGAACATATGCCGGATCTACAGACATTAAAGGGCTAGTTCACTCAAAAATGAAAATTCTGTCATCATTTCATCACCCTCAGGTTGTTTGAAAACAGTAAACATTTCTTTCTTTTGTTTAACACAAAGAGAGATATTTGTAAGAATGTCAGCAATTTTCAGTTCTGTGAAATCATCCGCTACCATAGTAGGAAAAAAATATTGTATATTTTGATGTTCTGAGATATTTTGAAGAATTTAGAAACACAAACACCTTGTTCTGGGGCACCTTTGACTACCCCATAACATTTCCTACTATGGAACTCAGTCCAGGAATTTCAAATGGCTAACATTCTTCCGAATATCTTTCTCTTTATACAGGTATGACATGACACGAGGGTGAGCAAATGACCGAATTTTCATTTTTGGAGCTGAAGTATTACTTCAATATTACAGTGAAACTTGTTCGATCTGGTCAAGTACGCAACCATCTAGAATAGCAACATGCTACAAAAAACATGTAACAATTACACAACAAAACGTTATAAAAACAACATTTTGAAATGTTTCACGTGCAAATGTCATCAAAGTGTCATCAAAGATCAAAAATGGTGACAAAGCATTGTTGTGCACTATGATAGCCAGTTAAGTAGTTGCCGAAGTTACTTTGTAAAGAAACGCAAAACGTGTGCGCATGACGTCGTCGCTTTCACAAATTCTCGTCTTTTTAGTTAACTCGGAGACGACATCGGTATCGTTTTCCAAAACGTGCACTTTTAACTTGTTTTCTCCGAAAACACAATTGTTGCGTCTCTAACAAAAACCCACAAACTGTCAAAATTACTCTGATTCGCTTAAAAAAAGTCAAATCTAAGTCGCTCTAAATTTTATTTATCAATAAGTGTGAAAGTCAATCAAGTGTTGTGTAGCGTTTTTTCTAGATCACAAATTGCTAAACGAAAACGACGAAAGCTAGAACGAGATGCCGCACACTTGTTTGCGTTTAAATTTTCGCCCTTCAGAGTCACACACACAGAGGCCTCTCACACGAGTTCCTGCAATCTCATTACACCCCCCCCCCCATAGCCATCTGCCTTCCAAAAAGGACACCATTCACACACACAGCCCCTCCAACTCCTGTTAATGTGTGTATGCACAAAACACACCACACATCGGTCAAAAAATTCGATTTTAAACAAATGTGTTTAGATTTTTGTGGATAAGTGTGTGTCTATTGCGCACGTGTGCAGTTTTCTTCTAAGCGTGTGTGTGATGGGGACAATAGGGTGTGAGGGCCAGCTGTTGTTCTGAATGGTATGAATAGACATTAACTCAGGCAGCGTCCTACTGCAGCAGGGCACCAACGGACCGTTTTTGGGGAGGGGGGCTTTTATCAGAGTTTGAAACAGAATGGCTATGGGCGCGTGCACGTTCACGCATGCGCGCACGGGCTGCCGAAAGCTTTGTGCGGTTGCTAAGAAGGGGTCCCGTCCCAAACTTGGAATCTCGATGGGATGGACCATCGTCTTGATCCGATGACACACATCCACGCTTCCTAACTCCAGTGAGCTTGATGCAGTGGTGATGCTTTGCGATGCATGCATGCAATGTTTTCCGTGTCGTTGTTTCGGACAATTTAAAATGATTTTCATATCACAAAAATGGTTACTTCACTCACCTGCACGCTGCCTCTCCGTGTGCCTTGAGCTCACATATTCCTCCGTTCTGACACTGTTCCAGGCATCTTTGTCCTAAACGCAAAAACACACTTGTTAGCACCTTGCCACATTCAAGCCTCCATGCACTTCACCTGCGGGAAATCGGGGTCAGGTGAGACCCACGCCCGCTCACCTGTGCGAGCGAGGCGCACCTGTCGATCCGAGCGCACATGCACGCAGAATATCACAAAGGAAGCTCAGGACCCAGAGGAGATGAATACAGAGCCCCGGGCCTTTGTTTCGTGGCCCCAGCAGAGAGCCACTGGCCCTTTGTTAGGTTGTGAATAACTGACTTTGATGGAGGAGCGCGAGGACGGGGGGGTCTTGACTATTCAACTAAAGAGATCCTGAAAAATCCAGTTAACCAAGACCGTGCATGGAAATAGCTTCACATCCACAACAATCCACTCGCCGTGTGGTCAGCTTTTAACAAGGATTGGAAATACAGTCCAACCCGTTCCAGTATTAATACATCATCCTTGCAGTTTGAGATTAACTGACGGAACACATGTGCCTTGACGTTCCTGCAGTTTTGCGAGGGGGTACACGATCGATATTCGGGTAATGAAGGACGTTTATTTCAGTTACTTATTTTACACAAGCGTGCCTCGGCGCACTTTAAGGATTAGCGGCACATCTCGGCCGGTCGTCTTAGACAGCAGCTGTACACTTGTTGAATGAAAGCAGCTGCCCGCGGGTTCTCTTTAATTGGTAATGACTGTCTAGAGACAAAGTTCAGACTGACTCCATCTTATTATGGATTTAACCACTAGTACTAATTCTTCCCTACTTTCACACATCTTCACACCCATGATTTTCAAAGACGTTTGTCTCGATAGTCATTCATGATGATTGAAAACGGTTTCAAAGTGTGCGTAAATACTATAACTATATAGAATCTGCTGTCCCAAAAAATGATTTCTAGAAAACGTAGTTTCCAAAAACTGGGCATTACAGGAACGTTTATACAATAGTTTGCTATATTGTACAAGTCCGAGAAGCTTTGCATGACTGTATGTGTTTTTATTATAGAAAAAGTGACATAACCATGTTTTTGGTGGATTGACTCCTTTTCGTATTATAATAGTTTACTATGAATATCGTGGTTAAACCATGGTTACAAATACCCAAAACTATGGCTACTATAATAAATCCATTCTTCATTTAACTATGGGATAATTACCATCACCTTTGGCCATAGAACTACCCTGCATATGTTAATCAGTGGCATCTTTATAGTATATTATCTCACGGCTACTTTATAGCAAATCTTGTTGTATTCACTTTTAGGCAATCTCGAATCTTTAACTTTCATTATCATAAACGTCTCTTTCATTTCCTGTCTGTGTCTGCTCGTGTAGTTTCCTCTGTCTACGCGACTTTTGCCCTATTCTCGGTTCCTCTGGTGCGTGGCGTTGCGGAGCGGCCCGCGCGTGTTTGGCGAGGGGGGGGGGGGCGACACACGAGCGCCTGTGACGGGAGCGCGCGCGACAGCTGCGGAGCCCACGCCGCACTTACAAAAGAAATCAGAGTCCAGCACGAGCCCATAAAACACTGTCTCGAGCCATTGTTTACCAGCGCACGAGAACAACAGCCACCCCCCCACCCCCTTTAACTCAGGGATCGCTTTTCTCCAGACACACACACACCGCTCCCACGCCATAAAACCCTTTACACACACACAAACACACACACACACACACACACAAAAGGCAGGGTGAGGGGCAAATACACACAATGCACCTCAATCAACATCAGCTTGCTGCTAAAAAAAAGAAAAAACTCACTAATAAGACTTTTAAAACAACTTTACTTTGTGATATTTGCGCTATGCGCAATGCATTCTGCGAAACTATGTCAAAGTCACAACAAGTGGGTGAATGCGATAGACAGATAAAGTTCATTTGTTTTAATATTAAATCGATTTGAGCTATTTTCCACACGGAGACGATTGTCAAAATAGTTCAAAACAAATGCACTGCACAGGAAAAGGTTTAGAGATAGTTAAACATATATCTCGTTGCATGATATCTACCCTAACTTATAAAACTCAGTGTAACCACAAACTAAGAAGATTTTTCACTTAAAAAAACACACAAATATGAATAAAAGAAGCATAGCCAATAAAGGTTCATTTTAACATGAAATGATGCACTCCAAAAGTGACGCTTAAGCGCACACCAAACATCAAGTAAATACAAATGTGACCACCTACACGATCAAAATAACAAAACTGCATTTTTGCTAAATTTAAGTACATTAAGTGACTACACGTCTGAAGTAATTAACCAAGTTTATGTGATGCTGCGGGCATTGATCTGATACCTTGTGCCACCGTCACGAGCGATGCTGCAGCCAGTAGCGTCAATTTCACCCAGAAACGGTTCATAACTCCGTCTCGGCGTCACAACTTCTTCAAAATCCTTCCCGAAGCTCTCATAGATCCAAACGTCTCCTAAAGTCTCCAAAAAGTGCAAATGTGTGTCAATAAATATCCTCGTTGTTTAATAAATAAGTTCCAAACACTCTCGAGAGCGTCTCTTCGCTTTGCCGCTCGTGGGAACTCTGAGGAGAGTCTGTGCGCGGCGAGCGTGAGCTCGAGCGTGCGCTGCTGACGTCACTGCCGCCTGGGCTTTTGAGCGGCTTCTCACGCCCCCCTCCCCTCCGCGCAGGTACAGCGTGTGTACACAGTGTTCAAATACACGGGAATCAGGAAAAAAAACAGCGAGTACTCCCTACGCCGGGGAAGAAAACATTTTCCCACACTTTCCCAGGGTTGGTGTGGGATGTACAAGTTTATTCATGTCCCATGAACGGTGTTGAGGAGGGATGGGCTGGATCGCTGCCTTTTGCTGGCACCGGTTGTGAACTTGCAGAAAAGGGGGAGAAGTGGGATTAACACATCAAGTCCTGGTTTGCAGAAGTGTTTGGCTTTTGTCCTTCAGTTGAAAATGAGGAAACTCGGGAGAGTGTTTTGTCACCACTGACCTTTTAGAATTTAAATGTTTTGAGATGATAGCCTGGTAATGTCAATTGTCCCTTTAAGGGCTTATATGCGGCGTTTTTCTGTGTCTTTGGTGTGTTATAAGTTGCCCGTGCATGTATTAGACGCGTAAAATTGCAAAAATGAAAGTGTAGGAACAAAAGATGCATTCTATCTAAAAGCCATCGCTCACCCAGACCTGCCTGGAACGTCTCGTGTAGCCACACCCCCACAAATCTACGTCAGTTTGTGGTCTGATTTGACTGAAAGACCGCACAAATGTATACGCAAGTAAGGTGTGCGTACCTGTCAGTACAATTGCGTTGGAACCTGACGTTCCAAATATGGTAAGATGTGTTACATTTCCGTCACAGGCTTGCAGTATTCGACCAATCACTGGCCAATTAACTGGCCAATCATAGCAGACCTTGCTTTTCAGAGCGATGAGCTTTGTAAAAGCGTGTTTCAGAGAGGCGGAGCAAAGAGGAGATACAAACATGCACGGTTTGTGGAAAATACAACGTTTTTGAACCTTAAATCGCATATACATGTTACATTACATCTAAAACAAAGGATAATATTATTTTAAGCCGTGTCATATGATGCCTTTAATTTGTGCATGTGCCATGCCTTTTCAACTTTTTCTGATATGTATTGTGGTTTTACTCATAGTTCTGTGCTATTATTTTCAATCATGTGTACTTTATATCATGGCAGATGATCATAGTAGTTTTAAAATGTATTCAAGATGAATACCTTTTAAAGTTGTAAATGAAATGTAAATCTGACTATAGAATTTTTTACCCAACCGTGTGCGCAAGGGAATAAAGTTTGTTAACCAGAGTAATACAACGAAGTATCACAACATTTCCAATCACTATTTTGTAGGCGTAAGATTAGTCAAATGCTCTTTCGTTCTCACATGTGCCGACTTCAAAGGACGTGAATATAAAAATGTCAGAGGAATTTCCCCCCATAACCACACTGAACGTATAGGTATTACATTGTTTAATTTTTGTGTCAGTGTTTGGTTATACGTTCGTGGAATCATATAAGTAAGGTGCTCTATCCTTTAACTGTTAAGTTTGTTCATGGAATATTTTTCTTCATTCTCTTTTCTTGGCATGAAACCGTGTGAGTGTAGTTTCATCGCCTCAGGAGCTATAGTAATGACACATCATGTTTGACAGCACGCACGTTATGTGTGCATGTCTGCGTGTGTTGGCCCGTGGGAACCGTTTGATTTTGGAATCTGCACCTGTGGGGCATAAAAAACACGTTGAATGGGGGTGAAAGCGAAAAGCTGTGCCAATATTGTAACCGACGACTGTTAGATAACCTGCTGAAGAGATACAAGAGCTGGTCGTCCCGCAGAAGCAGAAGTTTCAGGTTGATTCTCACATGCGAATCTGCAAGTGTTCGCAAAACAAGTGCGAGGGTTAAAAGGTCAGCCGTATAAATACTTGTTCTTGGTTGACCAGAGGTTCTTCCTGTTCCTGTGTTTCTAAAACTTCCTTCCTCACCATCTGAACACACACAGAAACACATACACACACACAAAGAATAAAGGAACTAATGCAGATTGTAGAAGTTAAATAATCTGCATGTGAGTACATTTAATTAGAAATGTTTGAGTTTATTGAGATTACCAATAATATTCATTTTTGATTGTAGACTTGACTAAATCTGAGCTCAGTTTCTGACAATCTCTTCTGAAACTCTTATACATTTGTGAGATGTCTGGCTCTTTCTCTCTGTACAAATATAGACACAAGATAGTTTGCAATTTAATTAAACTTGTGTAAGGATATTTAAATCAGTTTTGTTTAAAAAAATGTTTGAATAAAATGTTTTCTTAATACAGAGGTTTACAGGCTGCATTTGCATTTTAGATGTTAACTGTTCTCAGTTGTCTATAGATCATTACAGAATGCCAGATTAGTCGAACAGACATGTTTGTTGGATGCTCAACATGTCTCGATGTTCATCCGCGTGGTTCAATCTGCCCTAAAAATGCAACAGAGCAACACAAAAGTATCTTGAGCAAATGTTGAGTTTTTAAGCAAAGTGAACTTGTAAATCGCCTCATGCATGATCAAAGACCACTGTGCTGAGTGTGTGAACGCTTTAAAGAGCGGTCTGTCACCTTAAAGGTCTTGAATGGGACAGCAGAGTACTGTAATCACCTGACAAATCTCACACATACACACCGAACGAGTCGTCACATGCTTCTCTCATGCATCCGTACGTTCCCTCCCCCTCACAGCGTTTAAATAATAAAGCTTTATTTGCATTTCTAAAGCTGTTGATAGAAGCAACCCCCATCTGAGAAATCTTAGATCTGAGCCCGAGCATACCTTTACTCCTCACCGAGAGGATTTTATTTGTTTGTGCATGTTTATGCATGTTAGATAAGCAATCATGCATATTGAGGGATAAGAGGAGTCAAGAGAGAGAAAGAGAGAGATAGTTCTGCCCTGGTGAGAAAGGAGACACTTCAGACTTCATTGCAGGAAATAAAGCCCAATTCACACATGAGAGACAGAACAGGAGATTTACTTCCAGAAAAGAGCAGATTGTAAAACCAGCTGCTTAGATCCTCAACATGTTTGGAGCTGTTTTTAATTTAGGAAAACATGCCGAATAATGACATAATTCATAACTGTCAGGTTTGTGTTAGAAAATGATTCTGAAGTAAAGCAATGTTGAGTTACAAATTGAAATATTGTAGTCAAATTAAAAGTAAAGAGTCTTTCATCATTTAGAGTTCCACTACCGCCGCGGTACAAATAATGTTCAAAATGTGTTGAGACGTTTTCTTGCCGAAGGACAGAAACATTAAATGCATGTTTACATACAATTACACATTTGAAAAAACAAATAAAAGTACTTAAGAATAATAAAAAACATATTCTATGAAAACCTAAAATAAGAGTACTAATAAGAATACTGTCATGGCTTTTGTTATGTAAAAATCCAGATTTTCTTTTACAGTTTCTGGCGGCTTGTGGGCCACAAAATAAATGGTTAAATAACAGTTTCCATCATGTGCAGTCTTTTTCTGTAAGTTGGTGGCTTTTAACTGTATTTCAAAAATAGAGTAAAAAATACGGTAAAAAAACCCAGAAAGGCAGCATGGGCCATAAGAAATATACTGTAAAATTACATGTCTTCATGTTTTTCTTGTAATTTTGCAGCCAATTTGTAATATTTAATCAGTAAAAGATATCAGTTAAATTACATTTTTTACAATGTATATTTTGGGCATGATGCTACAAAGTGCATTTCTGTTGTTACTTCATGCACTCTGTCTGTTCTTGGACACTTATCTTATCAACAACATGAGGTTGATGTGTGTTTATTTATGTGTTTGTTTGGGTTTATATAAAGATCTCAGCAAGATCTCAACAGTGCACCTATTTCTTGAAGTTAACAATGAGGTTTCTTCTTGTCGCTTATTTCGTTCATCTCACTTATCTGACATTGAAGTTCAAACCTTGAAACATTTGGTATGTTTGTCATTTGGCAGTGTGTTTTTCATTGCTGTGTGTGTGTGTTTCTCAGCTGTTCGCTGTATCATTTTCTCTGAGTCTCCGACAACTGTCCAGACCTCACCCCTGGGCTCGGCCTTCATTCGTTGTCCAAAACAGACTCCTTAAAACACGCGCCGGGAGTTTCATGTACATTTCAGAGCGTGTGTTCAGTGTATCTAACATTACAATTAGAATTTTGGCAGACACTTATATCCAAAGCAATCTAATAGTGCAATCAAGGTATACATTTTATCAGTATGTCTATATTGTACATATAAACCTCCATATGCTTATTTAAATGAACAGTTCACGCAAAAATGAAAGTTCTTACATCATTTACTCACCCTCTTACCATTTCAAACATGTATGACTTTCTTTCTTCTGCAGAACACAAAAGAAGATATTTTGAAGAATGCGATTGTCTTTTCCAGAAGAAAAAAGTCAAACAGGTTTGAACTGACAAGAGGGTTAATAAACGATGACGTAATTCATTTTTGGGTGAACTATCCCTTTAAGAAGGTGGTCACCCTCTAGACTCTGTAGACTGCGTCCCTGAGACAATCTTCTTCACTCAGCATCATCTAAAATACCTCACAGCATTCCTCTCATAGCATACCATCATGTCTTCCACTCTCTCTCCTTGACCTCTCGCTTGCTCCTCCAGTATCTATCTTTACTCTCTCTTTCTTAATGTTGCTTTCTCGCGCTCTCTCGGCGGATGCGTGTCCTTGCCAGGAGCGTGTTGAGCGTATAACATTTCACTCCGAGGACATCAATGACAGGAAAAGACGAGTAAACACTCTCTCGCTCATCCAAATATGAACAGCAGGGGTTTGTGCGTGTCTACATTTATCGTTCTTTGAGTTAAAGCAAGCTGTGCATTAGGCAGGAGTATACTGTAAAAATCCAACTTGCAAAATGTTCTCCCTACAAAGATAAATAAGTAACTTAAACATAACATTTTTAGTTAAAGTAGTCAAATGATTGTTTTGCATATACTGAACAAAATTAGCCTAAACATGTTTCTAACAAAGATTATTTTGTTGACTGGTAGTTTTAGGCCATAGTGCGTCAGAAAGTTTGCCCAACTTACCAAACAGTGTATTCTGAACAAGCATTATTGCAAGAGTTGGAAAGCAATATCCTGCAATGGGATGTTCAATTCTGTGTTTCTTATTTGTTTTTCTTTAAAACATAAGTGGTTTAGATCTTGCTGGCTTAATTTATGCTTTAATATCGTTGTTAATGTTTGTTATCTGTTGAGTTTAGAGTTTTTTTAATGAATGATTTAATTGATTTAATGAATTTTTTAATTTTTTACCATGGTAGAGATGTTGAGGGTTCAATGTTTAGGAGTAAGTGTGTTTATAAATTTGTATATTTTTTAATTTGTAATAAATTTGTTTATTTTTATATTTAACAGTACTTGGAATATTTCATTTTGCTTGTTCAACATGTTTCATTAAAGAAAAACACTTTCTACTGTTTACTACATTATATGTTACAGGAATTACAGTATTCAGACATGATGCTGTATGTTTTTGTTTGTTTTATTTCTAGAAGTTATTGCCAAATAAAATAATTCACACCATCCAAAGATATGGTAGAATTGCTAGTCAACTCGATTCTCTGCATTTGGCCACAGATTCTCATCCACATCACATCGTATGTCATCCAGGGTAATACACCCAGGAAAGAATCTTTTGGCATGCCCGACCCATACCTGGCAATCTTCTGCTGGTACGTCCAGGCATCCCGCATTCATTGCATCCAGAAGGGACATTTGATCATGGGGATGATTGTCATAAACCTTCCACCTCCACAAGTAAAATAATTCCTCTATGATGTTGAGGAATGGAGAGTATTGAGGGAGGAAAAGTGAAACCATCCTGGGATGTGCTGCACACCCCTCTGTGACGAGAAGTAGCTTTTGTAAAAGATGATCTTGCTGAATACAACTTACCTGTTGGTTTGCCAGAAAACTCTAACAATAGATGCCACTGTTGAGTGTTGAAGATTTGTCTGTACTCTCAGACCAGCCTCTCTCATTGATACATGATGAGATGCCCTGATCTCATGTGAGACTACAGCTCCTGATCTTCCTCTTATTCTTCTTCCACCACACATAAGTATTCCTCTTTCTCTTTCAACCACTTCTCTATGGTCTATGTTAATGTTACAACGCAAATTGTTTCTCAATTCTCCTGTTTTTTATAGATGGTAAAGAAATCACATAAAGGAGTAACACATGTGTGGGTCTTTAGCTACAATGGGAATCATCTGTGGTTGGTCCAACTGTTTTGATCGCATTTCATTTTTAGATTCAAAATACATTTCAATCAAATATCGTGCAGAAATACAGAACATTTCTGTCTTATTTAGCTTTGTATTATATTATCTTTTTTAACTCAAGTTTAACAATTTTGAAAGGGTATGTAGAGTTTGGGCATCTGTTGTGTCTAAATGAGAAAAGAATTCATGAAATTTTAAAGAAGTGGGTAATGAATGCATTTTGTGTCAAAGCAATGGTAAATGATCCACAGGTTATCTCACCAAATTCACCAAAGTATGGAGAAATGTGTCCTAGCAATCGCAATTGTAAAAAACGGTTATATCTCAATTATTTCTCCTAGACATCAGTGAGGTTAAATAAAGAGCAAATGGAAACCTTTGTTCAAGTCTCATCTGCATCTCAAATGTTTCTCCTGTGAAAAAGAGCCAGAATAATCACAAATGTCTCCATTGGTGTTTTAGAAGAGGTCTCTTGTTTTCCTAAGCACTTTTTGATAAATGAAACGCAATGGAGAACAACATCAAATCTCAATGAAAACACAACATCTGAGCAATAATACCAAGAGAAACAATTGGGGAATTAAAGAGATGTTATTTACAATGTATGTGTGTATAAATAGATTTGTGTGTTGCTGTCAGTCTGGTCAAACTTATTCCTGAATGTGTCTGTGTTGTTAACGTGTGTGTGTGTATGTGTGTGAAAGCATACATGCATTAGAGTCACTTGGAGCAGACAGCTGTTGAAGTGAAATGCAAACCACGCTAAACGCTAATGTGTTTAATGGTTAAAGGCAGCACATGCACGCCAAGGAGGTTCAGCCAGCTGACCGTCCCCTAAACATGACACTACATCCCCCAAACACACACACCCTGTCAGAGCCTGACTGGAATCCTGAGGTGAAAGCAGGAGAAACTCGACCCCACTCGAACTCTGAAATTCAACCACTTCACAAGGATTTTCAGCTAAAACAAACAGAAATCACAATCTGATAGAACTAATGCTGTGCTCATTTATGTGTGAACCTCAAAGTTCATCTATGAAGTGACATGAAGTCACTTTTATTGCGTATATGAGATAGTCTTTGTTGCATTATAAAGTGAAGAATAACTAGAACTTCGTAGAAATTACAAGTTAGCGAATAAATGAAAATCATGAAATAAACGTATTAAAAGTTTTTATTAAAAACTCTGATATGAAAACTAACAGAGCAGCAAGCAGACAGTATTTTGTGATACTAAATATTGCAATAAAAAGACGAAGTTGTTTCATAGAGCTGTTTTTTTACAATATGACACAGTATGTACAATCCTATAGGTTGAGCTGTCAACACATGACCTGCATCAATATATATACTGTATATTATTGTCCAGCTTCAAGAAGTTCTCTCTTTGTGTAAGGTTTCTTAATACATTTTAAAATTTTAATAAAAAAAAAATTGGTGTACTTTTAACAATTAAGGTGCTTGAAAGGTCCTTCATATGCCATCGATAGAACAACACTTTTGGCTGCACAAAGAAACATTCAGCCGAAGGTTCTTAAGTTTGAAGAACCATCTTTTTCTTACTTTTAATAATCTGAAGAACCTTGAACAGTGAAGTATTTTTGTGGAATCAAAAGGTTCTTCTATGGCATCAAAGAACATTTAGAAGCACCTCTTTTTGAGAGTGTACCTACTCAGTTTGGATCATTTTACAAAGTGAAGATTAAAAAAATGTATCGCTGTCAATTCTTTTCAAGTTGCATGTAACAATTTTTTTTAATGAAAACTGTTTTTGTTTTGGATAATAATAATTATTTTGTTAAATTTTAGTTTCTTTGTTTATATTTTTGTTCAATATTGTAATCATGTACCCAGTATAGGTTTTGTTTTGAATCATGAGCTGAATTGTTATTATACCCCTGCACTGTTATGCAAAAATATTTGATCAATCTCTACACAACTGACCAATCATAACCAGAAAGCTATTTTAATGCTTTGTGTGTGTGTGTGCGTATGGGGGCCTTGTTTTTATACCCCGGTGGGGACCTAAACCTGAATGCACACCAACACATGGGGACTCGTGTCACCGTGGGGTCCAAAATTGAGGTTGCCTTCGGGAAAAAGCATATAAATCGTACAGAACAAAACTTATGATCTTTAGGTTCAGGGTTTAGGTGATAAAATGAACAGTTTGTACAGTATGACAATCATTACGCCTATGTCCTGTCCCCACAGAGATAATAAACCAGACATTTGTGTGTGTGTGTGTGTGAGGCAGTGACACTGACCTTTTGCTCTGTAGTTTGAGGGAGGAGCGTGTGTTTGAGCACTTTAGGGTGAAGTTGGTTCTCATGGTCCAATGTCCCGTGAGACACTGTGACAGATGTGACGTCTGCTCACTCAAGTTCTATCGCTACTGAAGCTACCACAACGCTATCGTCTTCGTCCCATGGCATGTTTTGCTAAAGAAAAGGCGATTAGAGCACATGGACATTTTGGCACAAGTCTCCGGCTTTTTCTTGAGAAAAAAATAGAGGAGAGTTTAGAAGAGAAGCCAAAAATGTGTCCAACTGAGCTCAGATTTGTCAAGTCTGGAATCAAAAGTCAGTATTATTGAAGATCTCAATATGAACTCATACATTTCTCATCAAATTTTCCCAAATCCAGATTATTTTACCTCCACAATCTACATTCATATATACCTCCATACTCTTCATGGACCCCTAAGCTATTTTAGAGGAAACATCTAAGTTGACTCAAAACACAACAGAAAACTCCAGCAAATACCCTGAGCTCTGAAAGAACAATCTCTGAGCAAACACACACAGTTTGTGTTTCTCATGCAGTGTGCGTTTAAAGGTCGTTTGAAACTACACACTTTTAAATGTAGTGGGTGTGTGTTTGTGGGCGTGAATGATGATTTTAAACTGTGTAGCCCGAGGAGCTCTCTGTGATGCGTACAGGTTCGGGCCTGAGGCCATCACACTCTAGATAATGACACACCACAGCTAATATCGTCCAATCAGAAAACAGCTCTACAGGATGAAGAGATTAGGATCAGTGAAGGTTCTCACCGTGACTCTAAAGAAATAATAATAAAAAACAGAGTTACGTGCCACAAACTGCCCACGATTGCCGATCCCGTTGAGTCATTTAGGATTAATATGAATTCTCTGTTTTGTTTGACATTCATAACCTTTTATAATTTAATTATGTAGTTAAGGGTTTCTAGGACTGGATGTAGCTTGAGGGGATCTTTTCCGCTCCGTTTGCTGGCAGGATTTTACAAAAGATGATTGTGTCTAGGAAACATGTTTTTTGTTTGTATTTTATGCATGGTTTGACTACTTTAGAAAATGACAACTTTTAAAAGTATGTTAATTCTATATGTTAAAACATTCATCACATGTCCTGGAATAAAAAAAACTGCTCATGGCATTGTGCAAATGTTAACACGTGTCAACATTATAATTACTTGTTGTGTAAAAAAATTGTAAGGCAAAAATGTAAGGCATGTTGAAGAACACACACTCACAGAGCTACACATTTATTGAAAGGTTAAAAACTTTAGAGGACTTTAACTGATTGTTTTCATGTCGCCCAAAATTTTTCTGTTTGAAATAATGTTCACTTAATATAAATATTAAATTATATGAAAGAAAAACAGAAAGGCAGTAAAAGTTTGAGAGCTTTTACATCTATTGAGTTTACTTCATTCAGTAGTTCAAATTAATAATTATTTACGACTTATACACGCAAACATTTCTGCTCACACACATTTTCATGCTGTTCACACGCCTCCCTGTCTCAACCTCTTGCTCAGACCTGTCGACCGAAACTGCATCATAGTGTGTGTGTGTGTGTGTGTTTGAATCCCACACTGCTGGCAGTAACATTGATTTTCCCACTTTTTCAATGTCATCTTTTATTTCCAAGCTGACACACCTTTACATCTTTAATAACCATAAAAAAGAACAAATTCACACACACACACACACACACACAGAAACATTGTATGCTGTAAACACTTTAATTTTTAAAGGCACAAGATCCACAAAAATATCTGACAAATGACATTCTATTAAATTACATGGTAATTAGAATAACAACACATTCCACTTTTTATTGTTACTAGTATGCAGCTAGAATGTCACTGCGTTGTATAACACAACATAAAAGCAAATGTCATCTGCAAACAAATGATCATGAAGTATTTCTCACGAATGACTTTGCATCACGTCTGAAAAACTCCTTTATTGTTTTGATCGCTTTGAATAAATGTAAAATAACTCTTTATTCATCTAATAATTAAGATCAAATTAAAAAGTCAGAAAGTTGGGCTTGATAATTATTAAATGAATATGAAATTCCTCATTAATAAACTAATCTTTGGGGCTATATGTATCATCTTTAAAATGTAGTGTTTAAAATATCTTACGTTTTGAGATTTAGGACAAATGTATGAAGTTATTTTAACTTTAGGATGTAGTTAACAAAACCTTTTCCAAGAAACTGTGAACGTGTATGCTTCAGATAAGATCCAATTTTTACATCATATCTATATTTCTGTCACTTATTTTTATCGAAATGCTTTGTTTTAAACGTGACCATGTCCTCTGTTTAAATAAATGCTGCTTACTTTTATGTTTTGTAATCTAATGTAACATTCAGACAGTTCAAATATAGAAGAAAATGAATTTTAAGATGTTTGTTTAAAACAGAAACAAATATATAAACAAGAAGGAAAACACATGGCAACCAAACAAAACTTGTAAATGCACATTATAAATATTTTTGCAACCCGATTACTGTATTTATTTGTTTTGATAGAAGCCACCTGCACGGAGAGAACACAATGACGTCAGATGGCGCCCCCTGTTGTCTTGTGTGAGACAGCAACACTCCACAGTTTAAAATAATCCCTGATTTTTTTACACCATTGCACAAAATTTCTCACACACTGTAACCTCACAGTTAAAAGCCACTTTTCCATACATTTTCTAGTATTAAGTGCTGTGTTTAGACCAAAATTTACAGATAAATCTAAAATATGAAACAACAAGTGAATATAAGAGTTTAAAGAGCTGGTGCAAAGTTCTACATTTAATTAAAAATATTAAGACATCACCGTTCTGCGGTATTCTCAGTGTTTACCTGATTCACAGCGTCTGTATTTAATCTAATCGACATATTTTCACTTGTTAAACTTCTGGTGTGTCTGTCGTGGACCTGCAGCGGCGGGACTGTGTGGGCGGAGCATCAGGAACGTGAGCCAGCGGATCCGGACGAATCAGAAACCTGCAAAACATTGCCAAGTTTTTGATGTCATTTTTGATCAGACCGTCATAATACCTAATAAATTCGTCATTGTGTGTGAGTTCGGTGTTTTCGCTACATACACAACATCGTTGAGCTGCAGCACTGTGTCAGGGGCGGGGTTTATGAGCACATATGAAATAGAGTTCTGCTGGTCGTTCAGCTCATCTGCAACAGAGATTGGTGGATACACCTGTCACTCAAAAAATACCTTCATGTTGCACAGGTATTGACGAGATACTGTAATATAACAATAAAAGTCTCACTACAAGGTACAATGATACTTACCTTCCAAATAGCCTAAATTGACTCTGTTCATAACATCACTGGCGGTTAGATTGGTGACATCTTCTATATGAATGAGAGATACATTTACATTTGGAAGAATCACGTTACAAATGAGGCATTGAATCACTTAAAATCATTGTAAAATATTTATAAACAACAACACAACAATGATTCTAAACATTTCAGTAATGTGCCATATGGTCAGAGTTTACTGTATCCGGCTGTGTGCAGCCCCAGGTGTTGCATGCGGTTCCTGACGAGTTCCGTAAGCTCCTCCCTTTCTGAGCGGCGAGACACGCCCTTACGCTGGTGCATGAAGCTGAGGGAGGAGTCGCTCCTCTTCACGCTCCGCCTACTGAGACGCCTCGTCCAGTGCATGCTCTTCTTTCTCATGAGCGGGTGATCTGATTGGTCACTGCTGGACGAACTCCGGGTGAGGACCTTTGGCTCCTCCCCCTTCTCCCTGGTGTCGCTTAAACCCTCCGTGCTGACGGAGCCCTGAAAGTGGAGGTAACACAGAGGGAAATATTAATAGCGTTGCCATGGCAACAACAGGAAA